>NC_136975.1:20624901-20754901 GCF_032717465.1 Coenobita brevimanus
GATGAGGTAAAGTTGTTAGAAAGGTTTTTGGCAAGGTGCCAGAAGAAGCGGGAAGAATTCGAGTTGGAGAGTTGAAAGCATTTAGTACAGATGAAATTATTTTTACCAGAGCGAAGAACAGACTTAGCACGATTCCGGGCAGAAACGTAAAGAAGATGTGATTCAAGGGTGGGTTGGCTCCGGTACCTTTTGTAGGCCTTCTACTTGTTGCGGACAGCATTAGAACAAGCGTGATTAAACCAAGGCTTTCTTGCGTTAGTCAAAGGATACGAGATAGGAATATATGCTTCCATGCCCGAAAGAATAACCTCCGTATTCTGTAAGGCACACTCAGATGGCTCCCGGCCATGAAAGCAATAATCATTCCAGGGAAAATCAAAGAAATACTGCCTGAGGGACTCCCAATACGCAGCTCTAAAGTGCCACAGATGACGATTCTTTGGAGGGTCCACAGGCTGTACAGGAGTGATAGGACAGGTTAAAGTGATAAGGTTGTGATCGGAGGAGCCCAACGGAGAGAAAAGATTAACAGTGTATGCAGAAGGATTAGTTGTAAGGAAGAGGTCAAGTATGTTGGAGCTCCCTCCAAGGCGGTCTGGCATACGGGTAGAGTGCTGTACAGGTTGCTCTAGGTCATTAAGTATAGAAAAGATGTAGGCATGTTCACCAGGTGGATCAGTGAAAAGAGAGGAGAGCCAAAGGTTGTGAACATTGAGATCTCCTAAAATGGAGATTTCAGAGAAAGGAGAAATGGATAGAATGTGTTTCATAGTAGAAGTAAGACAGTCGAAGAATTTTTGATAGTCAGTAGAGTTGGGGGATAAGTAAACAGCACAGATATATTTAGTCAGAGAATGACAGGAAAGCCGAAACCAGAGTGTAGAGAATTCAGGAGAATCGAGTTCTGGAACACGAGAGCAAGATAAGTCGTTGCGTATATATACACAACAGCCACCTTTGGCTTTGAAATGAGTATAGAGAAAGTAGGAGGATACAGAAAAGGGTTTGCTGTCAGTTGCCTCAGACAGCTGAGTCTCAGTTAGAAAGAGAAGGTGAGGTTTAAAGGAGGAGAGGTGGTGCTCAACAGTGATAGAGAAAAGGCCGCGAATGTTGCGGAAATGATGAAGTGAGTCAGACAGTGGTTCCAAGCAGCTCAAGTCGTCACCGGGAGAGGGGTGGAAGGTGGCATTTATGGTCCCCCCCCCCCTCTGGTGACTCCGAAGCTGAGTGTTGAGTAGCCATGATCTTTTTGTAATTTTGGATAAGGAAGTGTAGTGTGTACTGTGCATGTAGTTAGGTGTAGATAGTTAGAGAAATTTGTATTGGAGAGCATGCTTGCCTACTCTCTGTGTAACTGAGACACTGAAATGGTTCAGCAAAGGGCGATGGTCAGGAACTAGTCCTGAGGGCTGATGAAACGGTAGCTCCAGCTCTCCCTGACATCAGCTTTCCATCCACCTCGGGAGTACTGCCCTGCTCGACTGGTGCTACAGTATCTCTCTGTCTGTCTGTCTGTCTGTCTGTCTGTCTCTCTGTCTCTCTCTCTCTCTCTCTCTCTCTCTCTCTCTCTCTATATATATATATATATATATATATATATATATATATATATATATATATATATATATATATATATATATATATATGGCAGGACAAAATGTCAATCAAATAAACAATATAATCCAGCGCCAACATCCACTGTTCTCTCTCTCTCTCTCTCTGTATCTATCTATCTGTCTATTTATCTATCTATCTGTATAATAATCTATGCATTTGTCTGTCGTCAGGCCGACATGGCAGATCACAACAGTATTATTTATACCCGAGTGTAAGCCGGGATCATCCACTAAGCTCTCTCTCTCTCTCACTCTGTCTGTCTGTCTCTCTCTCTCTCTCTCTCTCTCTCTCTCTCTCTCTCTCTCTGTATTACTTTCTCGTATATCAAAAAGAAAAGGGCCGCATGATATAATATCTTACAATATAGATTAAAGAGAAACAGATACCAAACCCAGCTCATAAAATGAACATTTAATGCATTCAAGAATAGTTTCTTGGAACCGAGCTTACAAGATTTTATAACTTTTCGCCCGGTGATTCAAAACGTAAAGTGTAAAGGGTGTCTTTTCTTCATACATAAGATCATGCATAATGACACTGCTTCATTCATTAGTCCCACACATGTGAAGTTCATAATAATCTGATAATTCCGATGAACATCAAACATCACATCCTTGAATTTCGAAATTATTTACTACCGATTTTCACCACCATGAACTTTATACCCGGAAGAGAACACTTAGGCCCAAAGCGTCATTTGATCCAAAGCGTGTCCATCACACTTAGGCAAAGTCCGCCACTTTGCTCGCTGACACACTATATAAAGTAGCATCATCTAAGAACAGATAAACATGTCAAGCCTTTGTCACGATGGAAATATGCAGCACATGACACTGAGAGGTAGAAGAAGAAAAAATACAATAGACTAAACCTGTTGACTTATCTACAGAAAAATACCCAGAGTTAAAGGAAAATCGGAAGTACAGGAAAGTAGCAAGCAGTTGAGGTGAAATGTTAGGCAAATTTTGCATCTAAGGACTGAGATAAACACCACACGTCACTCATCTTGCAAATATCAGCTAACAGAGAGAAGCCAGAAGCAGAAAGGTGAATTATATGACGAACTTTGGTCCCCAAGAGTATATATAATCTCTGCTAGATTGGTGGTCTAAGTCACTGGGTTAGCAGTAAATATGGTACCGGTACTTTAATATGATAAAGTTTCATAAAATATCCGTAAAATGTATGATCTTTGGCGGTTGTTATCCAGTTTTCACAAATCTTAGGGGAACGGATGAGAATAAGGCAAGAATGAAATGGATCAATTTTGACAACAATCAGTCAAAGGTCAGTGTCACAGGGCTATGTCAAAGTTCGATCCATGTGTGTGTGTGTGTGTGTGTGTGTGTGTGTGTGTGTGTGTGTGTGTGTGTGTGTGTGTGTGTGTGTGTGGTGATTTAGCAAAAATGACAGTTTTAATTCGATTTTAAGCAATATTATGGGAGGATTGAGGCCGAGGCAAGGAGTAATTATCATGATTTTGAGAACAAAAGATAGTGTAAACATAAACTATTCGTATGTGATTTAGACCAAACTCTGTACACCAGTTGACAATAAAGCATGAATTTTAAAAATCTGCTTTGAATACAGTTACAGGTCAAGGTCACACGAAAGCTTCACAGACAATTCATCTGAATTGAATCAAACTTGTAGGAAGCATAATGGTCAGGCAATAACGCAGGAATTGAGTTCTGAGATCAAGCGGTTAAAGGTCAAGGGCCACAGAGCAAAGTTAAAGCATGACTCGTATTTCTATTTGAGCTAAGTAACTACGACAGTGTTCAGCTGATTTGAGACAACCTTGGTGGATGAGTTGAAGATCACTTTAGAGGTTGACCTATTGTTCTGTAGAGCAAATCTCAAGATCACATGGCATAAACAAATAAAACACATTTTATCTGATGCGGACTATTATTTGTAGAAGGGTTGTAGAAGGGTTCTAGTTGGAACAAGGATAGAGAGGTTCGATACTGAGAACAATCACTCAGAGATCAAAGACGCAGGGTTACTGAGCAAAGTCTACTCAAACTGATAGGATTTGAATCAAAGTGAAGGAAAGGATAAGGGTTAGGGACGATTTCAGTATTTTATTTTTGAGAGTGATGTATCCAAAGTCAAGGTCACGTGACAAAGTCAAACATTTGTTCAATAGACCAGCTGATGAGTGTCAGTGTTGCACTCACTGAGGACTCCTTAATTTATAAAATATATTTCTATTCTTATCACAATGGCAGAGCTGTCTCGTTGTCTGATATGTGTGTTAAAGTTATTACCTCCGCCAACGACGCTGGGAGGGGTTATATATCTTTGTCTTTTTGTTTGTCCAGACAGAATCTCCAAAAGTTCTCAATGAATTTAAGTGCAATGGTGGGCCATGGGCCAAGGAAGAAGTGATTAAATTTGGGGGCGGATCTGGAATCGGACCCGGATCCTTTTTAACTGCAATAGCATTGGCGGAGTTATTCGCTCTCTGAGTGCTTTATAGTTTGTATCCAGTTTTTTTTTCTCTCTCTCTCTCTCTCTCTCTCTCTCTCTCTCTCTCTCTCTCTAATAATATGTCAGTTTTATTGTCGTCATCTATATCTGAATCCATCTATTTGTCTATCAGCTATATCTGCCTGTCTACCTATCTATGTATTTATATTTATATTTGTCTGTCACTCTCGCTGTCAGTTTATATTACACGTACATTCATACACACACACACACACACACACACACACACACACACAAGTATATATATATATATATATATATATATATATATATATATATATATATAATTGAAGCCCAGTGTTCAGAGTATTAGACAGAACTGGCATTTTTCAAGTCTTTATATAGTAGGGAACCCCCGGGTAGGGACCTATGAGCTTCGCAACTATGAGCCGATAGACGGAGGGCGGTACACTTAGTACCCTCCCAGTGCAATGCCTCGCCCAGCACCCTTGGGATCCAATGGGTTATATATATATATATATATAGCCTGTGTGTGTGTGTGTGTGTGTGTGTGTGTGTGTGTGTGTGTGTTTGCGCATACAGTCATGGAGACCAGAGTCATTACTTCTTTAAAAGGTACTCTGTTGACCATTTCAAATCTCATTTGAAAACAATTACTACAAGTGCTGCATTACTGCAATGGCCTTAGGTAGGAGACGAGCCCCAAATCCAAGAAACCAAACGCGTATTACTGGCTTGGCAAGCAATTGACTATACAACATAATTATTATCATTCCTTCAGGTCCATAGTATTGCACTCCTACGCTTGCACAAAAGATTTAGAGATTATGTAAAATTAAAACGGGATTTACTTGCCCAGTTTATGCTTTATTTAAAAACAAAGCTAATGCTGCAAGAATTTCTCAGGGGTGCTAAGTTTTATTAGGAATCACTTACTGGATAACGAAACACAAGTTATAAATTATCCACAGCAAAAGAAAGTTTGTTATTTGCAAAAAAGGTGATCAGAGACCTTGAAAATAATAACGCTTAATCAATGACAAAATTATACGACTTTTGATGAAATGACACTCAATCATAATTTGAGAACACATTTCATATATCTATATCTATTTAGCTATCTATCTATCTATCTATGATTTTAACTAGTTACATATACGTGTATATATACAAGTATATGTATTTCTATATTATAATGATCCGATTTCTGTATGTTTGTTGGTTTGTTACTGAACCACAGGAAAAACAGCGCATGTAGCGCAAATTTAGAGCAAGGTACCGTTAAAATGCTCTAACTTGAAGAATAAATCAATTTCCAGGCCAATCGGACCACCGGTTCCTGAGTTATGACTCAATTCAGGCTTTCTACTTCAAATATAGTATTTGTTGTAAGTGCAGGAGATGGATTCGTCCTTGGTCCGGCGTTGAAATTACCAGCATGACAGAAAAGTGACGTGTTTCTCATAACATTCTCCCGCCTCTCCTTCGTGACTCTTTATAATCCTAAAATTGTACAGCGTATTGGTATAGAATAATCTATACAATAATGATCCGATTTTTTTATGTTTGTTGGTTTGTTGCTTGACATCAAGCAGAGGCCGCCGAAGGCAGCCTTTAAGTGAGTATTTATGATAATATATATTTATATATATGTATACAGTATATGTGATAATAAATATTTATATATGTGTATACAGCATATATATATATATATATATATATATATATATATATATATATATATATATATATACGGTATGATTATATATGTATACAGTATATATAATTATATATATTTATTTATATGTATATATATCATTTTGTGGTAGGAGGGGGCGCTCGCCATCCACTCACTCGATGTAGTGCTGCTGTCTGGTGTCTGCCCTTTCCTCTCCTCCATCCTTCTTTCCTTCCATCCTCTTCTGTCTTCCTTTCCTTCATTCTTTCCTTGTCCTTCTGCCTGCGGGTAACTTTACCCTCCCTCTCCTGTCTTTCTTTCCTTCATTCTTTCCTCTTCTGCCTGTGGGTGACTTTACACTGAGTGACAAGCCAAATGGTTTCCTGTACACCAGGAAACCATTTACTACGCTGGGTGGTAACCATATAACCAAATTTTGGCACCTGGTGGTTTAGTGGGTAATTATTGTGCTCCAGTCGGATTGACCCGGTGAAGATTTATATTCAAGGGGTGGCTGGGGTTGATTGCTCATGTAAAGCCAGTCAGGGATGAGTGAGACTGGTCACTCTCATCTTAAATGTCGGGACCAACTGCCTAGTTCCGGGCTTCTAAGCTCCTCATGGGGCAATGTAGGATTGGGTGATGGATAGATGGAAGGATATATATCATCATATATATATATATATATATATATATATATATATATAGATATATATATATATATATATATATATAGATAGATAGATAGATATGTATACATGTTACAGGGAATTTGTGTAACCAGCGATTTCAAAACATTCTAAGGGAACTCGTGAAATGAGTTTAAATTAGGATGGGTTAATTAAGGTTAGGTTAATTTAGGCTGCAGTTAAGTTAGGCTGGAATAATATAGGTTAAGCTTAGGTTAGGTTAGGTTACGTTTTATATATATATATATATATATATATATATATATATATATATAATCGTCCTCTCGCAATGTTTATAAATGCTCCAACATGCTTGCAAGCGTTGATCATGGCCAGCTATTACCGGCCTTCCACGATGCACGATATCTCGCAGCCTCCCTATTCAGTCTCTTGTCCCTGCGGTCACACTCAGTGACCTCGGCCCAGGTCTTTTTCGACTTGCCATACGCAGCCCTACCCCTGACGTTAACAATTCTCACCTCTTGCACCTAGTTCTCATCCTTCACCCTTGTGAGATGTAATCCCATAGGTATACAATCAGGATTTCTGTTTATTTCTTAAAGACTCCATACTACTATTACAGGATACTTTACTGGGAGAGAATTATGTTACGCTCTCGGAGTCAATCACTTTTCTATCTCTCCTAAATTCGATCAGTGGGAAGTAAGTGACTTTCTGTTGTGTTATCCAATGCCATGACGTTATGCTTAGTTAATGAATTGCCAGCTGTGTCCACATAAAAGACTCTTCTCAACAGATTTGGCCAGAGGCAGCGACCACTGCCAATTCATCACATTCTGGCAGCGCCTGAGTCATGATGAATAAACAACAAGCATCCACTCTTTTACATTTGTCTTTCCCCTGGTAAATAGGATGCCATCCGACAAGTTACAGGATTAGAGATTAATAGAAGACATTTTCAACATTAAAACAACATTGATATTATAAATGAAAGATTAGAAATATATATGACGATATAGTATACTAATAATAAGAGTATATTAGTCAATACTGAGATATGTAATAATATTTAATGAATATACGTAAGAAAATACTGATATAAGTCCTAGTGATGAATAATGAAACAACATTAATATAATAGCTGTTTTTAGAGGATTTACATTGTATCGCGAGGGAATGAGGTCTCGTAAGGACTAAATATTATTAACATAATTACAGTATTTAGATATCCACAAGTCTTCGCACAAACGAACATTGTAGAGGTGGAATGTGCCATGGCTTTGTCTGATGCGTCTTGCTCCTACTCAGATGTTTCTAAATTCAGCATCAGGTAGTAATTTCTTCACATCACTCGTATTTAACAAGTTTCACTGTTGTGCTTGCTCCATGATGTAACCTAATTAATATTTTTTCCATAAGTTTATCACAGCAATGAACAAATAACACCATGAATAAAAACTCTACTATGGTCAATGAAATAGGGAGATATACATATAAAGTGAGGACTCAAGAAAAAAAGAATTATAAAAGAATAAAGTTATCTTGACTCTATAATTCTCACATGGAACAGCTGTGATGGGGAAGATACTAAAGGGAAACACATGACAACGATGAAAAGTTTAAACAGCTGATGAACACGAATGTAAGAGATCAGACGGGACATATGGTAGTGAGACAGAAGAAACAATTAAGAGAACACAAATGCAGTGTAATATATTATACTATAGGATAATTCAATTTTAAGCTTGAGAAAGAAAAAAATAGTATCAACATTAATGTTAGTGCGAGCCCACTGCCAAACTAAACGAAGACCTGACACTGGGACAAAGAATATCGTAACATGACTACTGACAAATGCTCGACTTGCAACATAATTTATTGGAGGGGCAGAGACAATGATGTAAGATGGAAGGTGATATATAGTATTTCTGTAATAACAATAATCTTATCATTTTTCTACGATATTCAGAACGTTGTCCGATTGCATACCTATTTCATTCATATGTATAACAATATTACCTAGTAACAGAGATGACGTTCTCTACTAACACTACTTCCTCCCAGGGCTTTACCAATGCCCCTGAGCGGAGGACTCCATTGCTGTTCACCCAGAGGTGAAACAAGGACAGCAAGTGCCAGCTACCAGAGACCTTCATGAAGAAAAACCTCTGACTGTCCTCTGATGCACTTAAGAGTCCACTTGCCATTTTCCACGACATATGTGAATCTTGTTTCTCCCCCCTTCAACACATAAAAATTTAGGCCAAAACCAGTTGGATGTGGACCCAGACATGAGATGGGCATTATCAGTGACTCAACCTCGATTCAGTCGACTTACTGAAAGCAGTCAGTCATCCATCCCATTGATATGTAACAAAATATGCATTCAGTTTGATAGCTCTAAGTATTAAAATAAATGGAAGGCACCAAAACATTATTTTTCCATTATCTGTGAGAGCCTTGAAAGAAAACTGAAGGGGGGTCACGAGGATGGTACGATCCCCACAAGTGGACAGTGAGTGAGAAAGTTGGAGAAACAGACCGACACCAGATGCGTCTGTTCAAAGAAAAAAGGGTTTTTTGTTATCAGGGAATGCAAAGGCAGGGGCATTAATAAGTGCTGTCTTCAGTGTTTCAAGGGCATGAGACTGGTCAATAGTCCAAACAAAAGGTTAATTTTTCTTAAGTAATATATTAAGAGGGACGGCGATATGGACAAAACCTTGAATATATCGCTGATAATAGCCACACAATCCAAGGAAGCTTCTTACATCATCAGTACTGGTAGGTTCTGGTAAGTTAGAAACTGCTTTAACTTTCTCATCTGCGGTATGAATTCTCTCAGCATCAGCCACATGTTCAAGAAATTTAATTCTCTTGCGCAGGAAATTGCATTTACTGAGCTTAACTTTTACATCTACCATTTGGAGACGAGCAAAAACTTGCTATAGTTTGGCAAATTATTCAGGGACTGATTTACTCATTAGTGATGTCATCTAGAGAAGCAATAAGAGAATGGCCAATCATACCAATGAATACAAAACGGATAAGCCTCATGAATACTGATGGAACATTGCTAAGACCAAATGGAAGCCTTTTAATATTATATAGTGGCCAGAAGGGGTACTGAATGCAGTTGTAAGGTGCAGACGACTCTTCCGTTTCTACTTGCCAGTAGCTGTTAAGTAAAGTAAGTCAAGGGAAGTGTAAAAAAAAGCAATAAAGTTCTCGCCAATTGATTCCAGTAATTCTGTTAGGACTGGTAATGGGAAAGGATCGAGTACAGCGACAGTGTTTGCTTAACGGTAGTCAACTGTAGGTCTAAACTCACCTCCTTTCTTGCGGACTAGGAAATGTGGACTGTTCCATGGGCTGACTAAGTTTTCAAAGAAGTCCTGGTTATATATCCCACACTATCTCGTCAGTTTCTTTTTGTAAGCTATGGGGTATTCTGCATGCCGGGACATAAATTGGCTGAGTACCGGGAATCAATTCAGTAGTGTGCCTTATCAAATTTCTCTCTCCCATAAGTTCACCGGGTAAGGCCCAACATCTCTATGGGTGTGCAAAATATTAATAAATTGTACATTACACTAGGGAAGTTGGCCGCTTTTACATGAAGAGTAAGGTCAGCTGATGGAGTCATAGCAGGATCTGTAGAATTTCCATTGGTATATACACCATGGGAATCATCATCATCATCCTTAGCAGTTACAAAGAATGGTATATCCTGGCACACCTTTATTGTCGATGGGTACACCAGGAAATCGCCAGTCTGTGTACCACTTTTAAGCTTTAGTCGAGCACTGCTGACATTTAGTAACACAAATTATCCCCCATCATGGAACACAATGCTGACTCATATGTTAAACGTTTCACACAACACGTCTCAGGTAAGATTAATGCATTCACGCTTTCTTTCGCACCTACAACACAGACACAGACTTTCGTGATTTCGTGCACCAACAACACTGTGCACCATTTTGTTACTGTTAGTTTCATTTTCGGCTGTCGCAAAATGTAATTCAGACTTTTTGAAACAGATAAGTGGGACGTATATAAGTCAATCATATTGGCACTGCCAGAGGGAGTGTCATGAGATACTGGTACTGAATTATCTCAATACTCCTAGCTGGTGTCTGTGGAATAGTAGTTACGGTAGCCTGTGTCACCGAATTTACCTGTGAAAAGATTGGGTATGGGTAATTCATGCCTGATCACTTTATTGTAATACTAACAAAAGCAGATATCAGTTCAGTTGAATGTTGAGCCATGGTGTCAGGTCCAGTCAAAACATCTGTAGGATACTGGAGTTTGAGACATAAATTCAGCTGTGAAAGATTTTATCAAGTCATCAGGTCGTTTTTTAAGAGTTACTTGTCCTTCACATAAAATTCGGACAGAGGCGAATGTCAGGTGGCTCAAAGATCTTTCTTTTAATACTGTTTCGGGAGGATTCAGAAATCAAGTTCACCATAGACAAAGGGTCCTTAATGAATGATGTAGGGACTGCTTCACAATTAACTAAGGTACCTAAACCTAAGTGAGTCAGAGGACCAATCTGACGTATGAGGACCTCAGTTTATGTCGTTATGGAGGAATCTGTTGGTTCTGGCGAGGGATTTTCCCCGATTGTGTATTGGCAAGGACACGGTATTTGCTAATAGAATGATCATGGCTGTTGTCATATGTACAATACCTGTTATTGAATGATTGTGAAGGTGATCTTCTATCACGCCTGTGTCCTAATTCATCTCCTAGTCTCCTGTTAAATGAGCTACTTGATGACTGATCGTGTACAATACCGACATATTGTCTTAGTTCTGCGGTTAAATCGGGCACGTTCATGAGGGAAGCTGCTTTGTGAAGCAAGTTTTGCAAATGACACGGCTGGTGAACGTGGTGTGTCGTTTTATCTGTTCAGTGGACAGGAAACGTGTCCATGGCCTTGAGACTGAGATGGTGATTTTTGGCTAGTACCTAGTTGAACTGTACGAACTGGGTGAGTAGGTATGAAACTAAATTTCTCTTCTATCCGTACAGCTAACATGGGTATGTCATCTCTGAGAAGATTGAATCATTAACGCACGGTAATTCATTCTTGCTAAGACGAGATCAGAACAGATAACTATATAACGTTGCCACATTATTTAGTGGTGAAGTAGTTTTTTTCCTATATCATCAGTTCCTATCCACAGACTGTTTCAGAATGCCTCAAAAGTTCAGTTCCTGCTGCTGCTGATACCGCAGCTGCCTCAAACAGCATATTTTGTTCAAGAGAGAGAAATTTATCCTGTCTCTTACAAAACAATGGTCTGCAGATGCTCATCAAACATCCTGCTTTCGTGTGGTTACAAAAAAAAAGTACAAATTTGTTGCAACATTCATCAACATTAACCCGCGCCGTCCCGAGGACGTACTTCCACGTCCTCACGTTTTGTCACAGCTAATCCCGAGGACGTACTTCAACGTCCTGCAATTGCAAGGTTCATAATTTCCACAATTTTCAATTTTCGCGAGTCATTTTTGGTACGTATACACGGGACACCTTCCTCAACAAGATGCCAGGCAGAGACAATGCCTTACCCAGCATGACCTCCTCCCCCCCCCTGCATGCCCTTTTCTCAGCAATTCACCTGTTATCAGTGACCTGGCCAGTATAGCCATGTCATGCCACGGTACGAAATTCAGGGCCAGAGTGATTCCCCAATCAATGACAATGTGGAGGACAAACTTTACATAGCATTAGAGGAAGAAACAGTTAGAAATGATGATCAGGTAATGTGGCAAAAAAAGGTCAGGTATTAGTGAGTGAAACAATGCTTATAATGCCTATATTACTGCTTGAAAACCAATATACTCTTGTACTACATATAAATTCGTAACAGTAAATAAATAAATACCGTTTATGAGTGGTGTGAAATAGTTATCCTCCCATAGAACTCGTTTTCTTTGGTGCCAGCCTGATAGAAAACCCAGTAAGGTAAGGAGGCTCTCCTACCTGTAATGAGTAATTTAAACCTCAGGTGAGCGATTTCTCTATGAATTTTCAATGTTTCTCACCAAAAGCGAAAGTTTTAGCAAAAAAAAAAAGGGTCGAAAAATGGTCGGGATTGGGGGGTACCAGTGGTCAAAAAGTGGTCGGGATGGGGCGGGTTAAGTAAACTTCTCCAGGAATCTACGTTTTATGAGAGAACCCATTCTGGAGTACCTATCATCTGGCTTGCTTCTAGGATACGCAGTCATAGCACTGTCTGTTGTAAGTCCTTTGTAACTGCAGCCTAGACATCGCTAATGAAATCACATGCACTAATAGCAGGATTCAATCCCATAAATTTGGGATGTGATGCATCTTACGAGATGATGGTTTGGGGAGAAGGACGGGGTTGAGACGTCATATTTTAAAAAGTATGAGAAGTAGATGTGTGTGATGTATTGGGGGTTGCATATAAATGGGACTCAGCTGATTGAATTATTCCTCGTGAATAAGTCTTATTGTTTCTCAAAGAAGCAAGATTGCCGTGTGGACTTTCAATCTGGGTCGGTTTTATTTCATCTCTCGAAGTATATGTATCATCTCCAGGGAATTAATTATCTTAAAGTATGGAAATGTCATGAATAAATGAACTGGAGAGAAAAAAAATAAGTACAGTGGAAATATTAAAGGGACCGTGCACTCGACTGTTCGTTATGGCATGATTTGGCTGCAACCCCACTCTTCTCGCATAGCTTGGCCTGGCCAGTCGTCACTATGCCCGAGCTCCATGAGACCTCCAGCGACTCTGCTCGTGCCTGTGACCCGTCGAGGAGGGCACCCAACAGCAGATCCGAGCCGTCAGGAGCCACTACCATCCGGGGAACCGTGAATTGGTACAACGTGAGAGCGTGCTATGGTTTCATCAAGCGCCGGGACACTGGCACTGTTTTCGTTCACATCTCGGAAATTGCTGTACCGAATCCAAGGCATTTCCAGCGCTCACTCGGCGAGGGAGAGACAATGGAGTTTCGTGTTGTACAGGCTCCCAAGGGTCCCGAGGCCAGGGATGTCAATGGACCGGGTGGTGTTGCTGTGCAGGGAACTGGCCGTGCACGGCGGCGTCCCCCGGCCCAGAGACTTCACCCAAGAGGTCCTGGGGGTTCTGGCAACACAAACACACTCGTTGCGATTGTATCGTGACGGCTGAGGCTTTTAGTGGGGGTAGCAAGGCGGTCCTGGCTGTTCTCCTTCCTCAAATCTTTGAGGAGAACGGCTTACAACGCCTTGCTATTCCCCGAAGCTTCACCCGCGATCCACGTCTCCCCCCTTGTCAGGAGCATCAGGCCCAGTGGCAGCAGCCACCACCACCCCGCACGACACCGTGGAAACGGCTGTGTTTGGATGCCCCTCTCAACAGGGCGACTGGCACCACTACAACTGACTCTAAGATCACCGACCCGGAACCGTCACAGGCCATTGACATCGAGCATAGGGAGACTGTTGTGGAGGTTCACCTCCCTTCGTCAGGAGCTGAGGAGGAGCGAGTCTCTTCTCCCGTCCATTTAGTCCATCTGGATGAAACAGAGGCCTTCTCCATCTGCTCCTGACGAAGTGGAGGCACCTTTTCCACCTTCACCACCGCCTGCTGCCATCGCTCGCCCTTCTTCTCCCCCTCCACCTAAGGAGAAGAAGAAGAAAACCAAGAAGAAAGGAGGCAAGACCAAGGCCGACCCTTCCAATGTCGCACGCCGCCTCGAGGCCCTCCTACCGCCGCTTTCTACCTCTGCTACACTCGACGACCGCACGGATACGGAACCGGAAGAACTTCTCTACGACCTCACGGATCCTATAGACGATCATGATACACAGCCCCATGACTACCGGCACCTGTATCAGGATTTCCGTGAGGTGTATATCTCCAACTCCCTTTTTCTATCTCTAGAAGCCGTTATCCGTGTGGGCGTCGGGTTTGATCTACCTCGTGATGCACTGATTCACTACATTGCAGTCAGACTCCTCTCTTAACTTTGCTGCCCATGTCCAACTTTTTTGCAGTTGCCCATTTCCATCCTTCTGCAGTTACTCTTGACTTGTTTGCTGCCCTTGTCTACCACTTTATTCTGGCTGCTGTTTCCGTTTTTTTTTTTTTTTTTTCCCCCGGCTCATCTCTTTTGTTCACGCCTATCTCTGACGGGCTCTCTAGTTTGCCCGTGTCCCCACCACTGCTGTGGGGCAAATCTACAATGACAACAAAGTGGCTACAAATTTAACAAGTCAGTGGCCCTTCCCAACACCAGTCCCACTCATGTTTCAACCCATTCTACCCATTATTATTTTTTATTATATATATATATATATATATATATATATATATATATATATATATATATATATATATATATATATATATATATATATGGTGAAATGTACGATTTCACTAAAATTATTTACAGCATGCCTAGAAAGTATTTTCAGAAAGCTAGACTGGGAAAAACAAAGAAGCGAACATAGATGGAGAAAAGCTAAACCATTGAAGATTTGCAGATGACATTGTCCTAATCTCAGAAACAGCGGAGACATTGCAAGAAATGTTAAGTGACCTGAACAGACAAAGTCTGAAAGTAGGACTGAAGATGAACCGGAGTAAAACTAAAACAATGTTTAATCCACAAACACCAAAGAGTCTCATCAGAATAAGCGATGAAATTCATAAAGAAATTGAGGAGTACAACTACTTATGACAAATACTAAAAATAACGAAAGATCATGATAGCGAAATGAAAAGACGCATTACAATTGGATGGAAAGCTTTCGGTAAACATAGAGACATTATGAAAAGTAGTTTGCCAGTTTGCATGAAACAAAAGGTATATAACGAATGAATAATTCCAGCTATAACGTATGGTTGAGACCTGGAGACTGACAAAATCAATGGAAAATAAATTAATCCGTTCTCAGAGAGCAAAGGAAAAGGTCAATGTTGGGAATATCTTCAAGAGACAGGAAAAGAACAACTTGGGTGAAAGAGCAGACTAAAGTCAGAGATGTTATGGAAGTTATAAAAGAACAGAAATGGAGGTAGGCAGGCCATATAGCAAGAATAAGGGATAACCGATGGAGCAAGAGGCTAACTGACTGTACACCAAGAGATTGTAAGCGTAGTAGAAAAAGGCCAGACAGGAGATGGAGAGATGAGATAGAGAAATTTGCAAGGAAAACGTGGCAAAGATTGGTTTAGTCAAGGAATTCGTGGAGAAGGTTGGGGGAGGCGTTTGTTCAGCAGTGGACTAGTTATGGTTGCTGCTACTGCTGCTGATTATATATATATATATATATATATATATATATATATATATATATATATATATCATCAGCCGTTTGGGTATCCACTGCAGGACCGGCCTATCCCGACCGAAGTCGGGACGATACAGCCAATGTATCTCTACCAAGTGGCTTAGGCTGTATGGTACAGATTGTATGTAGGGTGAGAAGTGCTTGTAAGCGTAATTGTAATGTTGGAGTGGCTTTGGATGTGTGTGTAGTCTGTGAACCAAGTGTAATCGGCCTGCGCAAGCCGACTGGGTGCAAGCATACTTACAATAAGCAACACTGGTTCAACCACAGCACCCCTTGTGTCCGCCAATGCGGTACGTGGCCGGGTGAACACTCCGAAAGTTTATTACCCTGTTGGGGCGCGAATCCTGGTCCAACCGTGTATGAAAGGCACACTCCACCACTGTACCACAGAGGCTCATATATACATATATATATATATATATATATATATATATATATATATATATATATATATATATATATATATATCGCCAGACGCCTCAATCCCGTTTGGGGTGGCCACAAACAAATCGCCTCCATGTCGCCCTGTCCCCCGCCATTTCACTGCCCCAATTCCAACTCACCCCCCTCTCTCATATACCTTTCCACCCCATCCCTCCATCTCATCCTCGGCCTCCTCCTCCCTCTTCCCACCTCCACCTCACTCACATACACTTTCTTCGTCAGTCTTTCATCCTCCATCCGCTCCACATGGCCAAACCACCTCAGTGTATTCCTCCTAATGCTTCCTATCACATCCACATTCACACCACAACGCTCCATTATATCCTCATTTGTCAGCCTGTCTCTACATGTGACTCCACAGGCTACTTTTAAATAACTCATTTCCACTGCTCTCACTCTTGACTTGTGTCCTTCCAGCAACGTCCAAACTTCACTTTCATACGTTAGAGTTGGTATCACAATACTGTCATGTAGTAACTTTTTCACTTCCATGCTCACTTCCCTGTTTCTTATCACTGCTTTCAAGGAACCAGCAACCTTTCTTCCCTGCTGTACCCTTTCAAGCACATCACCCCCCAGACCTCCATCCTTACTCATCACACTACCCAAGTACTTAAATGTACTCGCATTTTCCAATTCCTCACCATCCAGCCTCGCTGTACATTCACTGACTTCACCTCTCTCAAAGACCATCACTTTACTCTTCCCGACATTCACCTTTAGATTCCGTTACTTACACATTCTCCCAAACTAATCCACCAAGCTTTGCAGCTCCCCTTCGTCTTCACGTACGAGTAACAACACAGTATCATCTGGAAACAACAGTACAGGGAGTCTTCAAACACTACCCTCTCTCACTAGGGCCACTCCAACATCCACGGCCCTACCTTGTATCTCTTTTTTTTATCCCATCCATGTACAGGCTGAACAACCATGGAGACATGACACATCCCTGTTTCAATCCAACCTTCAAAGAGAAAAATTAACTCAGTTCACCATCCACATGCACTGCAGCCTTAGCACCATCATACATACTCTTCACAGCATTCAACAACTTCCCATCTACTCCATATATTCTTAATACTTTCCACAATTCTTGTCTATCCACCCTGTCATATGCTTTCTCAAAATCCATGAAGGCTGCATACAACTTCTTTCCCTTCTCTAGAAACTTTTCCACTAAAAATCTAAGAATGAATATCTGATCTACACAACCTCTTCCCTTCCTGAAGCCTGCCTGTTCTTCTCCAACTAATTCTTCTGTTATTTCCCTAACTCTGTCAATAAGTATCCTACCATACACTTTTCTTGTTACACTAAGAAGACAAATGTCCCAATGACTACCACACACTTCTTCTTCCCCTTTTCCTTTATACAAGGGAATAATTACACCTGACTTCCAATCCTCCGGGACTCTACCTTCCTCCCAGGTCAGTCTGCACATCTTCCACATCCATTCTACTACTGTCTCTCCCCCATGCTTTAGCATTTCACCACACACTCCATCAATTCCTGGGGCTTTCCCCAATTTGATTTTCTTCATTGCTTCCACAACTTCTATCCTACTGATTTCTTCCTGTCTTCTCACCGTCCTCTTTCTCCCAGCCATTCCCCAGCCACTTATACTCACATTACTTCCATTCTCTATGTTCAACAATTCCTTGAAGTGTTCTCTCCATCTGCTCACTTTTTCTCCCTTCTCTAGTAATCTACCATTTTTATCTTTCATCACTGCCCTACTAACTTCACTTCCATCCTGTCTTACTTTCTTCACCTCATTCCAGAACATTTTCTTACTGTCCCTCCACTTTACACTCAAGTTCCTTCCAAATTCCTCATCCACTCTCTTCTTACTCTCTCTTACTAATCTTTTCACCTCTCTCTTCCATTCTACATATAACTCTCTCTTCCGCCTCTCGACTTCTTCCACGCCCCTATTTCTCATCCATTCATTGTATACTTTCTTCTTTTGTGCCACAGCCTGTCTCACCTCTTCATTCCACGATGCTGTTCCTTGCCCCCCCTTCCGTCTTCTCTTCACCCTCACACCGCATCACATGCTGCACATATCTCTTCTGTGAATATCTTGCACACACCTTCCACGTCCCCCATCTGCTCCAGTTCATATTAACCCAAACGTTCCTCCACTTCTCTCTTATATTCTGCCTTCTTCTCATCATCTTGTAACCTTTCCACTCTCCTTGCAACTAATCCTTCCTCCCGTCCTTCCCTTCTTCTATTTCTCCATCTTACTTGGATCTTATTCTGACCATCACCAAGTAGTGGTCAGAAAGTCCACTCCCCTAACCTCTATAAGCTCTTGCATCCATTACACATCATTGCATCCTTTCATTCACACACACATAATCACTCATTGCCTTCCTTACATTCAGTTCACCACCCACCCTTCTCATCACTCGCCATGTATACCTGCGGATCATTTTGTGCCTGAAGAGGGTATTGGCTTTCACCAACCCCCTCCCAGCAAAAATGTCCACTAACGCAGTGCCATTCTCATCTATCTCAGCAGACACCCCTCTCACCAACTATTCCATCCACCTTCACATTCCCTACTTTACCATTCATATCACCAACCAAAAACACTCTCATTCCTTCCAAACTTTTCCAGGCACACTTCCACATTTGTCCAGAGCTGTTCTCTCACTCTGCTTGCATGATCTTGCATTGGCGCATGCACACACACAATCGCCCACATTTGTATTCCAACTTTCAATCTTACCCACACAATCCTTGAGCCAACTGATCCATACTCTCTTATGTTCTTCTTCCATCTATTACTCGCAATAATGCACACTCCTTTTTTTGCCCTCTCATTCTCACCTACTCCTGCACATATACCCCATCCATACTCCCATTCTCTCACACTCTCTCCTGTCCTTTTAGTTTCAGTACTCCACACTTTCACACCCTCAAGCACCTGGACAATCTCTCTCGCTTTCAGCTCATCATTCGCACCCGTTACATTCCACGTCGCGATCCGTACCATGTCCTTTGTCCGGTCCTTGGTCATCATCTTTTGCTCAGTCCTTTATCATCCAATGTGTATAAATTTAAGTCTGACTTTTTCCAAAAACGTCACTTTCCTTCTATTTCTAAAAATTCTTGATAACTCATCTTGCGTTATTAAATTCACTGGTGAGCCAGAATCCAAAAATAATGCAATCTCTTCCTCTTCACATAAAGTAGAGACCAAAATGCATTCATTTCCAAAAAGACTTCCTATATTGACTATTTGTTTATTAGGGTGTTTTATGTGTCGTCGTCTTTTGTGCTGGTGCGATCCTCCCCAGACCTATAGATGGATAACATTTTTTCTGTCGTTCTACAATCTGAGGTCCAATGTCCGGTGGACCTATGATATCTGCAAAATGCCTCAAAACCTTTTGCCTATCTTCTTTCGTTTTAATGTAACACAACGATTTTGTGTGACCAGATTCTGCACAATAATAACAGAGTGTTACTTGGTTCGACCTATGAGGTGATCTTCCATTTGCTTGTCTTTGTGCCGATCGATGTCTACTGGGACTTCGGCCAGGCTTTTGTACCGCTGTCACCTGGTGTGCGGGAAAGAGTCCTTGAGCTAACCTGACTGTGTGCTTGTTTCTGAAGTGGTCGAGATTGTCTCTGGTCCTTGCCAGGACTTGACTTATTTATCCCTGCTACGATTTCTGGCACTTTGATCCCTGTCCTGTTTGCCTGTGATGTGTCAGTCACACCAGCTTTACTGCAGTTTAATTCCACCTCATAAATGAAATCAAGTAAACTCATCCCTGGATCATATGGGATGGTTTTTGATATTTTTAATATCCTGTCAGGAAATTGGCATAGAGCTGATATGCAGCCAATGATGTCAACGATATGCACTAGTGATATATTACCATCCTCTGTGACCCAGTCTGAGTTTTCTAGGCTAGATAAAAGGGTCTTTTTAATGGTGGAAATATCTGCTGTAATCTCCCCTAGATCTGAGCCTGAGTGTGTTTGCGTAAGTAGGTCTACAATTTTGTGTAATTCTGGGATTATACCACCAAGAAAATTCTTGCCTCCAGAGAATTTCCTAAGGAATTCTGTCTTAAACTGCTCAAATGTTGAAGCTCTCAAGAGCTTGACTGACCGTAACAAATTCCCTGCTGGGCATCGTTCTTGGTTTATTCTAGCTGAAAAAACAGCTGTTTTTCCTTTCTCATCTGTAATGTGTCTCCTAATGAAATACTGCTGACATTGTTCAGTGTCTTTATGTCAATCTTGTCTTTTTCCATATCAGAGAATTTTGGTAGTTCATTGTCTTCACGACAAATATGAGTATACACTGGAAATGGAGTATTACTGGAATTTTGTGGAGAAGGTATTGCGTTAGTACTTGCTTCATTTATATTAGCCATCTTTACCATGTTTTTCTTGCAATCGTCATTTACAGGCAATTTATATGTATATATATTTTTCTGATCTTAATACTCTATGGTCTAAGTTATAGTAAAATGGAAGCGAATTGTTATAAAGCTCACTATTTACATGTGAAATTTCTGACCAAGTGTCATCGTCATTTACTTCAGCGTAAATTGCATCTGTTTGCTGTTCTTTATCTAGTGTGTGTTTTGTTTCCTGAGTCTGGTTATCCGCTTGTTCTTGTGTTTCTGATGGTGTTTCGGAATTTATATTTTGTTGATCGTTTTCTGGTGTTTGTGTCAGAATATTTGTCACTGTTAATGTTGATCCTTTGGGCACTAATTGTGGAACTTTACTTAGCATAATGAGATTACACAGTGAATCAAATTTTACTTTTCTCTTGATTGCTTATAAAATTAAAATTATAAAACACATAATTAAGTGTAAATTGTGTAATTGTCTTTCACTGTGTAGTTTGTAATATTTATGCTGATGTATATATATATATATATATATATATATATATATATATATATATATATATATATATATATATATATATGGGGTGTTATTAAACACCACCGACAAACTTTCAGGATCGGATATAAAGTTGAAAATAAAATATTCTTGTTCTATACCATTTTCACTAGAAATGCGTAATTTAGGAGATAAATGACTAATAAGAAATGTAGCGCAACAGAGTTGCCAGGAATGCTGTAAACACCGAACGTATGACATAACAGTCACACTGTGAAATCAAATACAGTAGTGGTATCAGGATTACGTGTTTACATGTTCTGAATGAATTCAGGCATGTATGTAAAGATATGTTGCTGAATAATGTGTTTGGCAGAAAACTTACATGTGCCTGAACGAATGTAGTGAGAGAGACGTTAAAACATTTTCAATTCTGGTCACAGGGCGCAATGATGAAGGCAAAGACTGTGCCAGGTGTCTGAACACTGGTTATGGGCCAGGAATGGGCAGTGAGATATATATATATATATATATATATATATATATATATATATATATATATATATATATATATATATATATATATATATATATATATATATTTGCTCGTCCAAGTACGATATATTACAAATAAATACAAAAGCTGTTCACACATTTGCAGTAATACGAACCAAGGACATACGCATACTTTGGCATTAGAGCGGATTCGACCAGAATCCGAGGCACTGAAACATTGATCCACCCACACAGAATCTATCTGGAAGGGAATAATTATGCAACAACACTGCATACAGTACTCTTGGGTTTCCACCTGGTAAGACCTGTAGGCACTCTATGACGTTTGTGTGTGTGTGTGTGTTCTTACCTAATTGTTCTTACCTAATTGTATCTTTACAGGAATGAGTCAAGCTCGTACTGTCCCGTGTCTTAAACCATATTTATCGTACATATCCTTAAATTTGTGAATTGTTTGTGCACACACTATTTCATTCGGTAGTGCATTCTATTGATCAATTGCTCTGTTTGAGAAACTGAATTTCCTTACGTCTTTTTCACCTCTCTTCTTATGCAATTTTTTGCAGTGTCCTCTTGCTGATGCTTCTCCATATGTTAAGTAATCATTTATGTCTATTTTCTCCTTTCCTGATATGCATTTATATAGCATTATCATGTCACCTCTTTTCCTTCTCTCCTGTAGTGTTGGTAGATTCAGTTTATTTAGTCTTTCTTCGTAGCTTAGGTCCCTTAAGCTTGGTATCCATCTTGTAGCGGCCCTTTGAACTTTTTCAATCTTGTCTATGTGCTTTTTGAGATGAGGACTCCAGACTACTGATGCATATTCCAGGGTTGGTCTAATGAATGATGTTATTATCCTTCTTAGCATGTCTTCATTTATTTATGTGAATGCTGTTCTCATATTTGCAAGCAGTGTATACATGTTCCGTACCTTCTCGCTGATGTGGTCAGCCGGAGATAGTCTGTTATTGATAATCACCTAGGTCTTTCTTTCTTTCTGATGTGTATAGGGTTTTATTTCCTAACTTATAATCCCAATCAGGTCTTTTTCCACTTTTACCAAACTTGATTACATGACACTTGTCCACATTGAATTCCATTTGCCATGTACTACTCCATTCATGAAGTTTATTTAATTCTTCTTGTAGCTCTTTACAAGAATCTGTGTTAGTAATTCTCCTTTGTATTTTTGCATCATCTGCAAACATATTCAGATAGCTCTCATTTTCAGTGTTACTATTTATATCATTTGTATACACTAAAACCATGATTGGTGCTAGCACTGAACCCTGTGGTACTCCACTAGTCACTTCTTTCCATGATGAGTAGTTTCCTCTTAGTACTGTCCTCATTTCTCTTTTTATGAGAAAGTCTTCCATCCAACAAAACAGTTTGCCTCGAATTCCTCCTTGATGGTACAGTTTCCATAAAAGTCTTTGGTGTGGTACTGTGTCAAAAGCTTTCTTGAAATCTAAATAGATACTGTCCACCCATCCTTCCCTTTCCTGTATTGTGTTTGTTACTCTTTCATAGTAGCTCAACAGATTAGTAACACATGATTATACTTTTCTGAAACCAAACTGTCTTTCTGTTATCATACTGTGTTCTTCTAGATGATTTACCCAAGCTTTTCTTATAAGTTTTTCTAATACCTTGCTTACAACACTGGTCAGTGATACTGGTCGGTAGTTCAGAGGATTTTGTCTATTTCCTTTCTTGAATAAGGGGACATTATTTGCTTTTTTCCAAATATCAGGTAGTTTACCTTGACTCAAGGATTTCTTAAAAATTAAAAATAATGGTTTACATAACTCCTTTGCACATTCTCGTAATACCCAACATGAAATTTCATCAGGACCACTTGCTTTTCCTCTGTCTAATCTACTTAACTCCTCCTGTATTACTTTTTCTGCTATTTGTATATCTGGTAGTATGTGTGGACATGCGTGTTCCACATAGTCCCTCTCAAAATTTTTTTCTTCTGTAAAAACTAATTGGAAATTCTTATTTAGTGCTTCACAAATATCTTTCTCTTGTGTATAAGTGATTCCCTCGTCCGTAATGGATTGTATTATATCTTTTACTTTAGTTTTGCTTCTGATATAGCTGTAAAACAGCTTTGGTTGATCACTACTTTTATTTATTATATCCTCCTCAAACTGTTTTTGGGCTTCCCTCCTTATTCCTGTATAGTCGTTTCTTGCCTGTTTGTAATTATTATACGCCCTTTCACTATTGTGTCTTCTGTATCTATTCCACAACAAATCTCTTCTTTCTTTTGATTTTTTACATTCTGTATTGAACCATTTCTGTATTTTCTTATCTGCTTCCTTGTGCTGTGGGATGTACTTCTGGACCCCTATTTCATAAAATTCACAAAATTTTTTATATACAGCATTTAAATCTTGTCCTCGAAGCTCATTTTCCCAATCAACTTCTAAGAAATACTTCTTTAGGTCTTGATAATTTCCCTTTTTATAGTTTAGGCGCTTTTTGTAACTATCATTGCTGTTTACTATGTCATATGCTATCCTGAAGTTATAATTTAGTACTGCATGATCGCTTTTGCCGAGTGGAGGGTGATATATTAAACTGTCAATATCATTTTCTTGGCTTGTAAATATTAGATCTAGCACTGAAGGTACATCAAGTCCTCTTTTTCTGGTGGTTTCCCTCACATGTTGCGTTAAGAAAAACTCTTGTACGAGATCCAGGAGCTTTTGGTCCCAACAGCTTTCTTGGCTATTTATATCTAGAGTATTCCAATTTATATTTGTATTGAAGTCCCCAGTTGGTATAATTCTTTCCGATTTCTCTACCATTTTATGTAGCAATGATCTTACACTCTGAATTGTACTCTCTGCCAGGTCCTAATATTCGTCTCTTTCCCATGTGTTTGATCTGGGTGGCATGTACAAATTGGCTACAATTACTTTACCTTCAAATGTGTCGATCTCTACTGCAATCAGTTCTACTTGTGATGGTATATCTAGTTTTATTTCCTTGACTTTTAGATTTTTCTTAGTTAATATTATAATTCCTCCTCCTTTTTTTAAATATCTGTCTCTTCTCCATATATTGTATTCCTCTAAGTTTAGTATGACATTTGATATCTTTGGTATTAATTTTGTTTCAGTTAGGCATATTATTTGTGGTTCAATTTCTCTGACATAATCATTCATCTCTAGTAATTTAGATACCATTCCATCCACATTTGAGTACATCAACTTTATCATCTTGTTTATATACTTGTCATGACATGGTTCTACTACATTCCTCCTTTTTCTTCCATCCTGTTTGTGTACCACTTTCGTACCTGCAATCCTATTACTTTGTAAAAAAAATTCTTCTTCTCCTCTTCTGATATTCCCTCATTTTTTGTTTTTGCTTCCTCCCTTTTCTCTTTCAGTAATTCCAGTTCCTCTTGTGTTAGGCATCTTTTTATCCACACATTTTTGAACTCCTCTTTTTCCTTAAGATTCTTTGCATTTTTTAGTATTTCTTCCACAGTGTTTACACTCTGGAAAGTCACCTTTAGAGGTCTTGTCTTGCTTTTCTCGTATTTCCCTAACCTTTTGTGTTCCTCTATGTCTTTACTACAGATTTCCTCCGATACTTCTTTCAGTAAGCTCATTACATTTGCCATCTCCTTTTTGTCTCTTGTGATCTTGTTTTTAACTTCTTCCTCTTCTATACCAGTGATTACTATTGATTTGTTTATCTCTACTGAATCTCTGACTAACTTTGGATTGTTTTGGATTATTCTTTTCACCTGTGTGTGTGTGTGTGTGTGTGTGTGTGTGTGTGTGTGTGACGAATGCCGGTACACTTTGCAAGCGCTTTCTTGGTCATTCATAATGTCTCTTTGCTGTCTGCAGGTAAGGATGTATGTACTGTACATTTACCAATTCACTACATTACCAATCAGTTGATTTCAGCCATATTGTTAGGTGTTGTACCCTTACCCAGCATGTTACATGTGTGCACTACTGTTAACATAACCCAGTATCACGAACATAGTACCGGTAATAACAACTTTCATCCCTCATTTACGTAACTGGCAGATTTCTTTTCTTGCGTGTGATAAAGCCTCGAGGCCAGATGATTAACCTGGCTTTGTTCACTAATGCCAAACCTCAAACTGATCATGCAGCGCCGTCTAATTATAGCTCCGCAATCTGTCCAACCCTGCTCAGGTAGAGCCGGGTCTCTGAGATCCCCCCCCCCCAGTTTGTTAGGTAAACTACCTTCTAAATACCCGGGAACCCTGTACCCCCCAATAGCTGCCTGACTTTTTGTACCCATGTAAGGGGTGAAAGGGCAATTTCGAGCTCTTCTCCGTTTCCGGTGTAGGGGGTGGGTGGGTTCGCAAGACCCAACTCTACCTTTTTTGTGTGCTTTATTTTGTTCCCTGATTGCAAATAAGGTCGCAGCTTCAGGCACCCCAACATCACACCATGAAGCTCCATGATGCTACTGCCAGTTGCACCACACAAAGTTACGATCAGATTTTGTTTTCATTTTTCCCTGAATTTTTTTAAAAGGAACTTTTTTTTTTTATGTTTTCTTAAATTGGTAAAAATATATAATGAATTAAAAAATTAATTTTATTTACATGGCTGTATTGCATATACATTGAAGAATGTCATACCATGTTTGGATCTGTCATAAATAAAACAAAAGTGTGTTTTCTGACCTTGTTTCTGACCTGGGTCTGGTAGACCCAGGTCTACCTGAGGCAAAAGGGTGGACAAAGGTCTACCTGAGGAGGGTTAAGTGAGGGCTAAAGATACAGTATCCCTGACTATGATACCGTACTGATTGGATGGTCACTGTTCCTCCAGGTCAAAAAGATGCAGCGTAACTCGTTAACGGAGCTGGCTGATATGCACCTAACCTATGATGCTGTAAATGGAGATGGTAGGGAAGCGTGCATCTTTATGTAGAAAGATTTCTGCAGTGATAGCATCCACAACAAACAACATTTACATCCATAGACAGGAGGCTGAGGGAGAGAAGATCCTTTAAGTGGGATATGGCACAAACAGGACTACCACGTTTTGTTCGTACACCTCAACTTGAAGAGACGATCCTAGAGGCCGTTGCAACAAATCCTCAAGCAAGCACTTGCGGTTTGGCAAATGAGGTTGGGGTCAGTAATTTTACAGCATGGAGTGTACTTCACGATCAGTTCCTTCACCCATACCACTTCCAGAAAGTTCAGCATGTATATACTCCCAGAGGACTTCCCAAGATGCTCAACTTTCTGCCAGTGGTTTCTAGACCAAACAGCACTCGATCCTGATTTTCCGAGCATGATACTGTTCTCAGATGAGGCCTCATTCACAAGAACATGGATGTCTAACAGTCACAATATGCATGCTTGGGATGAGGCCAATCCCCATATAACCTGGCATAGAGGGTATCAGCATCGTTTTTCTATCGATGTATGGTGCGGCATAATTGGTGGCTGTATCGCTGGTCCACATGTTCTTCCTGGTCGCCTAACAGGCTTTGTGTATCGTGAGTTCTTAGAGCATGATTAACTGACGTTACTAGATGAGGTACCTCTAGCAAGGCGCAGAAGGATGTGGTACATGCACAGTGGTGCACCAGCACACTCCAGCCTGACCACATGAGAATACCTCAATGGCCACTTTCGCAACAGATGGATAGGATATGGCGGTCCCATTTCCTGGCGAGCATGGTCACCTGACCTAAACCCCATAGATTTCTATCTATGGGGTCATCTAAAATCATTAGTTTATGAAATGCCTGTTGACACCGAGGCTCAACTACTCCCAAAAATTCAGACTGCATGCGAACAAGTACGGAGAACACGAACAGTATCTGATCTTGTGCGGCAGTCCATGCTTCGCCGCTGTCGTTTATATACTGAATGTGGAGGGAGACATGTGGAACACCTTTTGTAATGTACTTACATGTGTCTTTGTAATGTACAAACATGTGTCTGTTTAGGATAGTTACCTTTCACTGATTTCACACGTCAACTACTGTTAAACAAATCGTCTCTCAGTGACGGATGCTGACATTGCCAGAGTTATTATTCATTATTTTTCATACTCATGGCCCATTTATAATCATCCCGTATTGTATGTTATGCTGTTATCGAAGCTGAGAAATAATGTGGAAAAGGCAACCAATCTGCATCATTTGGTGGGTGATATGTGTATACTGTATACTACGCCACGATTTAATACTGTACAATGATTGTAATAGCCATGTAATTAGTGTGTTGCAGTATTAATTAAATTGTTCAAGGGCACAATGTTTCATTTATTGTACACCGCAGTAAACATGTACAGTGTTATAATCATTCGACCATAACTGTTGGACAGTATGTGGACATACCAAGTGGATGGGGCAGGGGAGAGGGGGGGAGAGGAGAGGTGAGGTGCCAGTGTTCGGATTGGTACATTTGCTCGGGCTTGGACAGTGTTCAGTTCTCATTCTACGTCCTGTAACTCATCACTGGTTCATATTTTTGCATTTCCCTATAGAATGAGGCGGATTTGTTTTTCAATGGGGAATCCATTCCCCAAGTTTGTCGGTGGCATTCAATAACACCCTGTATATATAATTGCTTGGTTCGTTAACTAAGTGATAGTATTTTATGGATTATTATGTAATTGGTGAAGTGTTAACTAATATAACCTTGGTTAGAATAAATCAACTCACTAGAACAGCAGTGGAGATACAGTCGTGGTGTTTGTTGATAGCTGATTACATCCTAGGTCAAGACACTTGCTCTCCTCTTCCTGGTGGTGGAGGTCAGATGTCACACACGTCACTTAGGGTATGGTTGACGTAGGTTAGGTCCTGTTATGACAGAGTCAGGACTCGGTGTCATTGCTAGTGTAGGTAGACAGGCTAGCAGGCGGGCAGGTGTAGGATGGCAGGCTGGTGTTGTCAGGCACTCGGACTGATTGACGGGTTATGACGACTTGAGCAAATGATGACAATACTGACCTGCCTCTCTCACTGTGGTGGTGGTGGTGAAGAAGATGGTGGGGGTTGTTGGGGATGGAGAAGGTGGAGGTCGTGGTGAAGGGTGGTGTTGGTTCAAGGAGGGAGAAAATGTGCTGAAGTTGGGTCAACACAGAGATGCACTTTCTTCTTTCGTTGTTCACTTCATCGTCTTGTAGCGTTTGATATTCCTTGTTGAGATTAACTTGCACGCTTGTAGAGTTGTTGATAGACGTAGTATATCGTTGATATTGTTCCTCGTAATCGTGGAGTTGTGATTTATGAGGAATTAGGGACGAAGTTAAGCTGCATTGATGCAACGCCTGCTCTCACTCTCTGCTTTGCTTGTTTGTTTTTTTGTTGGATTGCGTGAAGTCACCAATTAGTGCATAGTCATAGATTGCTGTGATTGAGATGTTAATCGGCTTTGTTTACAGCTCGCCACCAGTCTCAGTGAACGTAGTGAGATAGATATCGTAGTTTACTGTTGTAGCGGTTGTGTAAACTTGTAAGGCGTAGTTTGTCGTACTTTACTCGTAATGTGTACCTTGATAGTGGTTCATTTTTACCACTGCTCACCAATGTGAGGGTAGTAGGTTCGTTTTTACCACTGCCCACCAATGTAAGCAGATGTAACCGAGGGATGTACTCGTAATTATACAGAGAAGGTTATCTGGCCAACAATCTCGATAGTGTAGTTTTAGGTACTTGGGGTGAGATAGGGAACTTGATTATGGATCGTTAAGCTCAGCCAGAATTAAGTAGTGAGACGTAGCGTCAACGAGGTGAGTTAAAGCACTCTAAGGTTACAAAGTTTATTGCACAAAGTTATTTTTAAAAATGAGCTACAGTTTAGTAGAGGATGATACTAACGTTGGACCTTCTCACCAGCTCTTCTCTCCCCGTTCTCTCTCTAACTCCCTTCTGATCTGAAGGGAATCTCTCCGACTTCATATAGAGCGTGGGGAGGATGTGTATGGTAAATTTCCCATCACGTGCACTAACTGGCTAGGGCTGGTTACTCCACGTGTTTGGATACGTCATGAAATTCTTGTTCGTCTGGCCTATGAGGAAGTTTGAGATACATCATATGATTAAGAATTCTTGATGGTCTGGGACAACAAGCGTTGTGGATATACATTATGTGAATTGACATTGCTGGTTCGTCTAGGCAAGGGGATGTGTCCTCAAACTCTTCCTAGAGGACTCAGACATAACTACCTGTTCTACATATTGTTACTTATAGCTATATACAGTAGTTACATATAGTACTGTGTTATATTATGCCTACATCTGCGGTGTATTTCCACTGAGGGTTCTTTTGGGATCAGGATTTGCTGGGGCAAGGGGGAGCAACCAGTGTTATTCTAGAGGTAATCTTAGCTTAAATTTAAATAATTTGCAGGCACATTTTTTTTTTCCCACTGTCCCCTTTTGTTGATAAGGACTATGGTTGTGCCCCTGGGTAGAGCACTTAGGTTTGGAGTGTGTAGGACTTTATGAGCGGTTGGCCTTCCTGATGTCTACCAACGACCTTTGGGTCGACTTGAACCTCCGACCTTTCGGCTAGAGCAGAGCGCTTTATCCCACTGAGCCACCGTTGCCACAAAATATAATAAATATATAATAGTTTGTTGGCAACATACTAAAAACTAACACTGACTTTGAAGTGTTTAGTATAATAATAATAACACATACATACATACATACAAGGAGGGCAGAAAGGGTGCAAGAGGATGGAAAAAAGGCAGAATATGCGAGAGAAGTGGAGAGCGATTGGATATGATTTGGATCAAATGGGAGAAGTGGAAGGTGTCTGCAAGATATTCACAGGCTGTTGCATAGAACTTTGTGCCTCTCATGTCAAGAGAATCTCTAACAGGGAGGACGTTAGTGTCAAAGTGTAGATGAGGTATGGGGGTGGTTTTGGTGCAACTAGTGGAAATTCGCAAGACATTGTTTTGTATGGTTTGTAAGGTGCTGTAGTGAGTGTTGGAGAGGACAGGAGTCCATGCTGGAGAGGCATAAGATATTACAGTACTGACCTGGATGCGTCCCACAGGATGGACCTGTCCAAAGTGTGTTTAAGAGACAAACAAAACAGTAAGATGGCCTACATTAATTCATATAACATTCTGAATTGGCAATTTCCACATTGGTTTTCAAAGACAATAATATGGACCTTTCGCATATGTAACAAAAAGTACAATGATATGAAACAGAGCCTTTACTTATCTAATACAATACACTCTATTGCCGTATATGACACAGAAGTACTTCCATATTCCACATAACTTTCTGCATTCTTGCATATGATATAGCATTTACTAATTCCAAACCTCAAGTAACACTAAGAATTGGTCTTCTCAGTACAGAATGTATTACAGTCCAAAGACAACAGATAATAGAAGGAAACAACAATATGTAACATGCAATATGTGTGTGTGTGTGTGTGTGTGTGTGTGTGTGTGTGTGTGTGTGTGTGCCAAATTAAGTAGTGGTGATAAAATTTTTAAAAATTGTGGAAAAGTGTCAATTGCAGGATTTGAAGAGTTGGGCACTCTACTGACTGACAGGATGCAAGGAGTGGTTGTTTCTATGATTAAACAAGTGACTTTGCTACTGTCAGGTCAAGGGCCAGGATTCAGGTTTTGACTATGTACAAGGTCCTCCCAACATCCAAGATTATCATTTTGCTGCAAAAATCGATCAGAAATACTGTCTTGTAACTAGAACAATACTGCATAAATAGTTGTGACTGTCCTCACTCCCTGATGTTTGTTTGGACAGGTATCACCATACAAATTTAGAACATCCACAAACTCTCCAAAAATAAAAAGCTGTTGTGAACAAAATACTACTAAATGAACATGATCACAATAATGCAGAATTCAAAAGGCACATTTCCTAATGAGTAAACAAATAAAAATCACAGGCATGCATGAGAGAACATACAACCAGTCTGTAGATTTACTTTCATGCACTTAAGCTCTGTTTGCAATCTCCCTCAGTAAACTTCCCCTCAGTTGAGGTAACTGACTGGTTCGTACAGCCTGAGATTGAGGCCTTCCTCCCTCTGGGTCTTACCTATGAGCATCAGTCCTTGTGCTTGAAGACATCTGTGGTCTTCCAAGCAAAATTCTGTCTTCTAAAAAAGAAAATAAGAATAAAAAATGTATCAAAATTGCAAAGCATGACAAATTAGATATAAAATATGCAGAGTTTTTCAAAGTTCCTGGGTTTCTCTAACTGGGAACACTTGTGTATTTTGAAGAAGAACTGAGTTACTTTAATTTTAAATTTGTAAAGCTTGGCTGAAAAGAAAGCTGGCAATGAAAATTACATATGACACATTTCTCAACTGAAGGCTTCATTGTTCAAAAGTTTCCCTCCTTCAGTACAACCCATCGATAAATATACATACATCCTCAATTACTAGTTGGACCTTTGTGACTCACCATCATTATTGGCATAGGTTCTGCCTGCCCTTTCCCTCAGGAAAATTGGCAGTACAGGAGAAATTTGGCTTGGACCGACAACTGTGGATGGCTGTGAGCTCCTCATTCCACGGAACTTCCTAGGCACGTCTGTCTTTGTATGAACTGGGCCTGTCAGTCAATCTCTTCTGTGAGAAAAGCAAATGATACAAAAATTTGTGGACTGTTCGAAAAACAAAGAACCTAACTCTATACTGACTTGCCAACACAAAAGGCATGCAAAGAGTTTTCCTCTGCTGTATGAGTTTGGTAATCTGGTCAGGCTAATGTAAGTCAACTAAGATATTCCGCAATTCAGAACTCTTTCCACCAACATTATGGCTTCTCAATTGTGCATATATTTAATATATGTGTTCTGCCAAACACAGTGCTATAGGAAATGTCTTCAGTGTGGACTATTAGATTTCTGTAACGACTTGGGAATAATAGCCTAAACAGGTATACACTTTCAAAGAAATCCTTGACTTTTCCCAGGACTTACATTAGATAGTTGTTATGGTAATTGCTGTTATGACACACCCTTAGCTGAAGGCATAAACCTGACTGTTGAGGCCAAGACCTGGATGTTCTGGATGATGACAAGTTAGTCCTTTATTCACCAGGTTCATCTTCATCTGAAGAAGAGAAAATTTATAAACAATATACTGAAAATGTTTGCATCTAATTAGTAGTGCAGAAGTCATGTTCCTCAGCAAGTTCAGTGTCACATTCGAAAAACTTTTAAAGTGAACAATACTATTTATTCCATTTATGTTGGTGGACCAATAGATCAATCATGGAATATCTACCTTGTTTTCTCTTTCAGAGAGAAGTAAAAATGAATGATTTATGATTCACCTACCATTTGTGTGGTTTGCAGTGTTGAAATTTTGTGGACGTGGAAGGTTAATAGACACAAGCTTCTTATAACTAGAAAAACCATGTCTTCCTGGCTTGGATGATGAGTTTGCTATACGTTCTTCTCTTCTGCATTCTTTGTCTTCTTCTGAAGCTAGTATCAAAGCTGAATAATTGAACTGTATAACCAATCATGCATTCAAAATGTTTCACAGTTTAGATGTCTAACTTTTAATGACAGATGTCTAAAATATGAAAGCAACACTCTGATAACTGGGCAATACAATATGGATATTGCACCAATCATCAGAATTTATACCAGACCATGGTTAGGATTACGGCAGCCGTAAGTATATACTCAGACTACGATTACAGCAGCCGTAACCTAAACTCACGAACATCTATTGCAGCAGCCATAATCTAACCCAACGTAATCTAATTATTTCTAACCTCACGATACCAACAAACATAACTGCTAAATTCTAACAGTTTAAACTGAATTGTAGCAGTATTAACCTAACCTAACAGCTCTATCATTCATTATACGTATACAAGCTCTGTAAGTGCCATAATCATAGTCCGTGAGTGTATGCATATAATTACAGCTGCTGTAAACCTAACCACTGTGTTTATACTAACCATCACCACTGCAGCAGTCCTGCTGATACTTCTGGGGTTTCTTTCTATATCTTTGTGAAATGTTGTCATCTGTCTCAGTGTTGGAAGTGTCCTCTGCATGTTTTGCATGACAAACAGCCAGTTCATACGTGTCTGGAACCAAAGTGTATGGTTCATTTAGGTTGCACTGCCCATAAATTCTGGAGTAATTCAAACCTACATGGCTGATATGTAAATGATATTCTACTAATTCTGTATGATGTATAACCAACAACTAAATAGTATACCTTACATTTGCTAAAACATCTAGTTAATATCACTGATTTTTTGATGTCCTATGGCCATAGAGTAAAACAAAAAATTTCTTCCTCATAGCAATGAAGGAATTGTACTTCAAATATAGTGGGGCACTCTTCCTTTCCAAGTGAATCAATGTGCAGCACAAGGAGCCTAGTCATACATTTGAACACTGCTTGTAAAATAGTTCGTTAGTTACAATATACAGCATATATATATTGTTACGGAACAGAGAAAGATAATGTACACTTTAAGTGAGAATACGAAGAGTCACTACTGTCCCGTAAAGTTCCAGGTTCAAAACAAAAGAGTTAGGTAAAATTACAAGTTAAAGTTTAATGCTTAAATTAACAACAAAACATTCAGGACTCATAAGGATAATGTAATGGCAAAAACAGGTTAAATATATGGTTAACTGCAATAGCCTCTATTAACACGAAATTAGCAAGAGTAAATTTATCTAAGTCAGCCCTGATAAAATGAGATACCAGATAATACTCAGTGAATGCCAGATAAATAATTACAGATACAAACTATTATCAAAAATGACTGACATAAAGAACCCCACACGAATTACAAAAAACTTCACTAGGCCTACAAATTAAACTTATGCTATACAGTACAAGAAAAAATGCAACAACAGTTATACTCAAATTACACACAGCTGCTAGATGTTTGGAGATTTCTTGAGCACTCACAATAATAATATCTGTTCAGGGGAGGACAGAGATGTGAACAAAATGAGGAGCAGATCTAAGTGGCAATGATGCAGAGACTGAGCTCATTATATAGGAGCCGGCAGAGCCTGACACAACTTGTAAGAGGGACGCGCAAATGAAGCGATGGGGACAAACGGTCGACAATCCCGCACTGAATAACAGAAAGGACGACTTACTCTACTATAACGGTAGAAGGGGGGGACTGAGGCAGAACACGCTCGTGATCAAACATGCAGCAACTGTGCGTTAAAATTACACAAAGGATGATGAAATCATAGGCTATGTAACACCTCCCCACAAAGAAAAAGAAATTTACAAAGGAAATTTCTTATTACTCTAAAACAATCTGTCTAAAGTCTGGATAAGCAATCTGCAATAACATTTTCTTTCCCCTTGACATGTTGTATGTCTAATGAATACTCCTGAAGAAGTAGACTCCATCTTGTCAATCTCTGATTTTTATCTTTAAACTTACTAAGGAATTTCAGTGGGTTATGATCGGTATAAATGACTATGGGGTCAAAACCAGAACACAAATAAAATGAAAACTGCTGTAAACCCAGAATCAAGGCCAAAAGCTCTTTCTCAATAGTTGAGTAGTTCTTTTGAGGTGGAATGAACTTCTTACTGTAATAAGATACAGGATGTTCAATACCCTGATCATCCTCTTGCAGCAAAACAGCCCCAGCTCCTGTATCACTTGCATCAACAGCCATCTTAAAAGGCTTAGCAAAATTTGGAGTAGCGAGCACTGGCTGACTTAATAGAATAGCTTTAAGTTTGTTGAAAGAGGATTCACAGTGATCAGTCCAGACAAATTCAACTCCCTTTTTCAGTAGGTCTGTAAGTGGTGATACAAGAATAGAAAAGTTAAGAACAAATCTCCTGTAATAACCTACCATTCCCAAAAATCTTTGTAGCTCTTTCCTACTTTTAGGTCTGGGAAGATCACTTATAACCTGAACCTTAGCTCCTGGTGGTGCAACATGTCCATCACCAATTACATACCCAAGGTACTGAACTTTAGCTTGACCAAACTCACACTTTGATAAATTAGCTACAAGATTAGCATGAACTAAACGGTCAAGAAATTTACTGACATGGCATAGGTGATCTTTCCAGTTGTCACTGAAGATTAATACATCATCAATATAAACAACACACCCTGCCAAACCCTCTGTTACAACATTCATGAGCTTCTGAAATGTGGCTGGTGCATTCTTCATACCATACGGCATTACTGAACATGCAAAAGCCTTTCCTAATGTTACAAAACATGAGATCTCCCTAGCACGTTCAGTCATAGGTACTTGCCAGTATCCCTTTAACAAATCAAACTTACTTATGTACCTAGCCTTTCCGATCTTGTCTATGCAATCTTCTACACGAGGGAGAGGGTAAGTGTCTGTTTTAGTTATCTGATTAACACGTCTGTAGTCGATGCAAAGCCTATGTGACCCACCTGGCTTAGGGACTAGAGTGACAGGAGAACTCCACTCGCTCTGACAGGGCTCAATCATCTTGTGGTCCAACAGGTAGCCAAGCTCCTTCTGGATGAGAGGAACTTTCACTGGGTTCACACGGTAAGGAGGCAGTTTAATTGGCTTTGCGTCTCCAACCTCGACATCATGCATCAACACAGTAGTTCTTCCTGGAGTGGCACGGAACACTTGCGGGTACTCCTGCAGTAATGCCGAAAACTCCTGCCTTTCCTTGGGTGGTAGATGAGAAAGCTTAGTCTGGAGATCATTCATGATATCAGGATTCTTCCCCAAACTATCACTCAGGCTCATACTGCATGGGAGAGCTTCACTTGCAGACTCGGGTGGAACAGCTACAGTGCAGACTGGATTATTTTCGTCCCGCTTGTGATATAACTTTAGCATGTTGATGTGACATAGTTGCTTGCTCTTTCTACGATCTGGTGTGGCGATGACATAGCTGACATCACTGAGTTTCTTCTCCACGAAATAAGGACCACTAAACTTGGCTTGAAGAGGTTGCCCATGCACTGGTAGCAGAATCAAAACCTGATCTCCTGGCTGAAAGTGGCGTAACCTGGACTTCTTATCATACCAAGTCTTCATCTTCTCCTGAGCAGCTCCTAAATTCTCTCTCGCCAGCTGTAAAGCAGTGGACAGCCGTTCTTTGAAATTCATCACATACTCCAGCAGGTTGACGTCATCTTCCTCCGACAGCCAGCATTCCTTGAGTAGCTTAAGGGGTCCTCTTACTTCATGGCCAAACAGTAGTTCAAAAGGTGAGAAGCCCAGTGATTCATTTGGAGATTCTCTTGCAGCAAACACAACGAATGGAAGACCTTTATCCCAGTCTTTCTGATGTTCCAAACAGTATTTCTTGAGCATCGATTTGAGTGTTTGATGATATCTCTCCAACGCTCCTTGGGTCTGGGGATGGTAAGCTGAAGACGTGATCTGGGTGATGCCCAACTCTTTCAGAGACTGCTTGAAAACATTCGACATGAAATTACTTCCTCGGTCTGACTGTACCTCCTTGGGCAGACCAAACTTTGTGAAGAACCCTAGCATTTCCTTAACCACGTTCTTTGCTGAGATGTTTCTAAGTGGAATGGCTTCAGGATAACGAGTAGCCATATCAATCATGGTCAACACATAAGAAAATCCTGAAGAAGTCTTAGGAAGAGGGCCCACAATATCCACCAACACACGGGTGAAAGGCGCCTCAAAAGGAGGAATGGGAACTAGAGGTGCAACCTTTTCGGTCTGATTACACTTCCCCACAACTTGACAGGTGTGACAAGACTTACAATACCAGGAAACATCCCTGAAGATACCTGGCCAGTAGAAGTGTTTCAAAATGCGTGCCACAGTCTTCCTCACTCCAAGGTGTCCTGCCAAACTGGAATCATGAGCCACTCTAATGATATCCTGCCTACAAACACGAGGGATGACAACTTGATGTACAACCTCCCATTCACAGTCGGCTGATGCTGTTGGGGGTCTCCACTTCCTCATAAGTACTCCTGACTTTACATAATAACAAGTAGAAGCACCGGCTGACTCTTCTTCACTGTAAGCAGAGTTAGCTAGACCTTTCAACTCAGGGTCAGCAACCTGCAACTCAACCAACTCTTGACGAGACAAATTATCAACACTACGGGGTACTGCCTCATCTGGTGAGTGGTCCAAATTAGCAAGAAAAGTGTCAGCTGGGATAACATCATCATCATCATTATCCTCTAAATCACCAGTAACTTTAGACTTAGCCCTAGTGACAGCACATGCAGGGAACACATCAGGGACATCACAATCCCGGGACACAGCCACTGGCTCACTAGACAACTGAGGAGCTGGACACACTTGACTTCCACCAATATCATTTCCAAGTAAGAAAGTTACACCTGACATTGGGAGTGTCTCAACCAACCCAACCATAACAGAACCATTAACAAAACCAGACTCTAAATTCACTCTGCACAGAGGAACAGAGAAGTAATTATTCCCTACACCTTGTAAGATTACAGTTTCATCAGAGGAATTAAAATTAGAGCCTAGAACACTGGTCAGCATAAGGGATTGGCAAGCACCTGTATCACGATATATTTGAACTGATTTCCTGTCATTACTGTCCAGAGGACTGACAAAACCATCAGACAGGAAATTAGCACATGAACTCTTGAGAGTGTCACCCACGTTACTGCTCAAAAGAGGAGCTCCATCATGAGAATTTAAGTTACCCCTCAAAGCAGGTTCAGTTAACTCAGTTAAAGAATTCTGGGAACTCTCAAGAGTGGACACTAGACCAATTGACTGAATATTTAAAGACTCCTTTTGTTCACATCACGCTGTCTCCTGAAACATCTCTCCGTAGTATGACCAAGCTTACTACAATAAGTACATTTACTTTTCTGAAATCTAGAGGTGAAGCTGGTATTTACTTCCTGAGAAACATCATCTTTATTTTCTTTCCTGTTACCTGTACTCTGAGTAGAGGCAACGTACTGACTCTCAGCTTTCCTTTTTCCTCTAAAATATCTCTTGTGAGTGAGAACATACTCATCAGCTAAAACTGCAGCATCAGACAAATTATCTATTCTTTTCTCATCAAGATATAGGCTTACATCTTTACAAATACACCTTTTGAAGTCCTCCAGCAAAATCATCTGCTTAAATTTGTCAAAATCAGAATCCACATTCTTAGAATTTAACCACTGCTCCAACAAATCTTCTTTGATTTTTGCATACTCAACATGGGATTGCTTATCTTGCTTGTAAGTTGTCCTAAATTTTACTCTATAGGCTTCAGGAACAAGCTCATAGGCCTTAAGAATCAAGCTCTTAACTACATCATAATTATCAGACTGATCCTGAGGCAAAGATGCATAAGTTACTTGAGCTTTACCGGTGAGAACAGTTTGAAGGAGTACTGGCCAATACTCCTTAGGCCAATTAAAACCTGTAGCTACCCTCTCAAACAACTGAAAATACTTTGTTAAATCAGATTCATTAAAAGGAGGGACAAGTTTAACATTTTTAGCCACATCAGAATCATCAGAGCTAGATGATCCAGTTCCACCTTGTTTCATGCGATACTCATGCTCTGCCTGAATCCTGGCAAGTTCAATTTGTGCCTGAGCCTGTACCTGTGCCTCTTCAATACGAGCATTTGCTTCCTTAACACGAGACTCCGCCTCCTTAGCCTTAGCCTCCTGCAGAGCTAGCTGTAACTTAGCTAATTCAATCTGCGTTTGCTCATTTGGAGGAGTTACATTAAACAAGCTTTTATTAATCATGCCAACAATTTGATCTTTAGAATGATGAGAGTGAACTGCAATTCCCAATTGTTGAGCAACAAGCTTAAGTTCATTCTTTGTTCTGTTTTCTATATCACACACTGTTTGCACATTTGACAAAAAAATCTTTGGCTTCATCAAGTGTAGAAATAGTAGCCATCATGAATATATCACAGTCACAAAATATCAAACAATATCCTTATGATAATATCCTGAATATCCTGATATGAGGTCGCCAAATTTATGTTACGGAACAGAGAAAGATAATGTACACTTTAAGTGAGAATACGAAGAGTCACTACTGTCCCGTAAAGTTCCAGGTTCAAAACAAAAGAGTTAGGTAAAATTACAAGTTAAAGTTTAATGCTTAAATTAACAACAAAACATTCAGGACTCATAAGGATAATGTAATGGCAAAAACAGGTTAAATATATGGTTAACTGCAATAGCCTCTATTAACACGAAATTAGCAAGAGTAAATTTATCTAAGTCAGCCCTGATAAAATGAGATACCAGATAATACTCAGTGAATGCCAGATAAATAATTACAGATACAAACTATTATCAAAAATGACTGACATAAAGAACCCCACACGAATTACAAAAACTTCACTAGGCCTACAAATTAAACTTATGCTATACAGTACAAGAAAAAATGCAACAACAGTTATACTCAAATTACACACAGCTGCTAGATGTTTGGAGATTTCTTGAGCACTCACAATAATAAAATCTGTACAGGGGAGGACAGAGATGTGAACAAAATGAGGAGCAGATCTAAGTGGCAATGATGCAGAGACTGAGCTCATTATATAGGAGCCGGCAGAGCCTGACACAACTTGTAAGAGGGACGCGCAAATGAAGCGATGGGGACAAACGGTCGACAATCCCGCACTGAATAACAGAAAGGACGACTTACTCTACTATAACGGTAGAAGGGGGGGACTGAGGCAGAACACGCTCGTGATCAAACATGCAGCAACTGTGCGTTAAAATTACACAAAGGATGATGAAATCATAGGCTATGTAACAATGTATATATATATATATATATATATATATATATATATATATATATATATATATATATATATATATATATATATATATACTGTATATTGTAACATCAAGGAAGTTTTAAGAAGGCATCTTGTAATTTTCAACACCCAGTACTCACAAACCTTGCTGGAAAATCCAATGCACATAGTCCAAGTAACTAGAAGTTACCTGGCTAGGATAATATCATGATTTCATATGTGGTCCACCATTTCTTGTCTGCCAACTCCGCCAAGTAAGCAGAAAATATGAGCTTTATCTTACACAGAAATAACGTTCATTGCAACTGACAATATTAATGCATAACATACCACAACCAGCCAAGTAGATGAGTGAATATTTACCACCTTTCGAAACCTTGGTTTCCCGGTCAGTTTTTACACGTTTCCCTCATCCGATTTTTTCATCCACCCTGAATGTTTCATGTTGTTATTGGTGTGATTCGATCGATTTTGACCTTCGTTTCTATCGCAAGTCGGTAGTTTTTGTCGAACGTCACTAACGACTTCCGGTGGAAAGGACTGGTCCAAATCAAATAAAATCACACCAAAACCGACAGAAAACACTCAGATTGGATGCCTGTTATCACGTGAAACGTCCTCTTTTTATAGCAAAGGGAAAATAGCCTGTTAAATTTTCGTATTTACACTCAACTCCCAAAGATTAAAATTTTATTTTTCTGTGGGATTGTAGTGTTTGTCGTTTGAATCTGAGTCATTTATGTCCGAAATATTTTTTTGTGGTCCTTCCCCCTCCCCCCAGGAATATTGGGGGACCTGTGGGAAACCGGGGTTTTGGGTGGGAGAAACACGCAAAAGTTCCTACTGGAACTGTTATCAAAATCAAACGAAAAACACTGACATCCTTCGGAAAATATTTTAAGCTAGGAGTTCGTTTTTCCTAACTTGGGGCTTCGTTCCCCAGACCGCCCTAGCCCTGGCCGTGTTTCATAACTGGGGGGCCCCTCACCCCCCAGATCCCCTATGGAATTAACCAAACCTCATCTAACCTAACCTAACTGGGTGTAAAAAAGAAATAATGCCTTAACTTAGCAATTTACAGTTCCTAGTCTTCATTTGAAGAGTAGTCTGTAGTTGTAATGGCAACTGGTGATGGGCGACAGCGCAACACTTTCTGATCCTCACGTAAAATGAGACTTTTGCCTTGATTTGGGTACTTTGTTCCTGTTGATGGTAAAATACCATGCGATTGCACAAAGGCTACAGTTTTATCTTCTTGCTGGTAGAACTGTGAAATAGCAGTGAAGTAATAAATTTTGCAGGCTTCCCAGTCCATGGTTGGAGACGAACTGACTTTCAAATCTTGCGGACCCTAGCGTGGGGCGTTTGAAATCCTACTTCGTCATTGGCTGAATCATGTGCTACGCATGCACTTTATCCACCCACGCACATAACACGCACCAACGAACAACACAACTGTCCGACCACGGCAGGGAAAATCTCTCTCTCCCATAGAAAATAATAATGTAAATTGCATAACTCATCAACGGTTGATTTAAGAGTGAAGTGTCATAGAAGAAAAAAGGCTTAGAATTGCATAAAGTATAAGGCGAGTTAACTGAAAATGTTATCGAAAAGTCGAAAATCGCATGAGGTATACGTGTGAAGTTAGGTCTTCCGGGACTAACTTCCAATCACAATCACAGCGCGCGCTCGTATGTGTTTGTGATTGGCGGAAGTAAATCGCGTGTAACTCGTTTATTATCAATTTGCGAGAGAAATGTCATAGAAGAAAAGATACCTAGAATCACCAAATCTACTAGAAAATGTTAACGAAAAGTCGAAAGTCGGACGAGGGAAACGTGTAAAATTTGACCGGTTTCCCTACCCACGGGTGCTAAATTATTTCTCCCAGTTTTACCTAAAAATTTGCTTACTTTTCATCTAAAATATCCTAGGCCTGAAATGGCATAAGAGAACAATGAAGTTTACTTGCCTTTCAATGAGGAAAGATGAGATTTGGAGGGTTTTATACACAACAGAACGTCGCTAGCTCCCAGCAGCTGTGCTGTTGAATTTGTTCGAATTTGTAAATAAACGGTTGCCATACCTCGCTTGGCACTGAATACATGATTTTATTAAAATTATACCCTAGTATACAGTAACGATGCAAGAAAAATATGAAAACATCAGACAGATATTTTATAACATTACGAGTTCATGCAACAAAAAGAACAGCAAAAAATTATCAATCATGACAGAACAAATGGCACCTCCGTGTACTCATTTCGTTACCAAACTATTCGGCGTCAATACGATGTTACATAAATAGAAACTGCAACTGCAACGTCGATAGTGGAATATACTGTCCAATATTTCGCTTATTATCGTATATTTAGGCTTGTATTTCACAAATACAAGAAAATTCTCAGAGACCAAAACTCCAAGCAAATTTAGACGAACACACGTCGCCATGGAGCGCCAGCAACAGTCCCCAGTGGATAGTTGCAGCCTCCTGAGAGGGTTGCCCCGGCCCATGCTATATGACAACTCAATCCAACCTCACTATTGTCTGCGGTGGGTCGCCTTTCCTGGTTTGCTGGGATATTTCTGGCACATCTTAATATTCATATAGGCTATAAATCAGTGTAATTTAAATGTTAGAACAACGTAATTGCATCACATTACTTAGAAAACGTAGCAGCAACATTTAGACAACGTTACAGGATAATGTTGCTACATGATTGCAAGATAACGTTGCGAGTAAACGTGTTTATAACGTGGTTACAACGTTACAACTAATATAAGATAGACAACTTTTCCACAACGTTGTACATATGTTGCGTGTTTGCTGGGCAGTTATGAGGTATGTCATATAAGTATGTATCTAGGTCTCAACAAGATTGTGAAATGATGTATTTCTTGGTATTCACGTAAGGTAATTGAAGTTTTGTATAATCATCATATTGTGAATTGGCATTTGTTAATCTTCCAGTATCTCGTATGGGAGACGTTCGTCGGTCCTGTAAATGATGAAATGTGGTGTATCTCCTATAGACGTGTTAATTGTGCAATGAACTGATGCTTCCACTTTGGGGATCCAATAATCCCATTTTGCATAATTCTCACAGAGAATGTGGCGTAGTACATCTAATATGCTTTTTATTCTGTCTCACCACCAATCCATTGGAGGCTGGATGGTAGGCAAAGACAGTAACGTTCTTTATAATGTTTACATATTTCTAGCAAAATTTCAGAATTAAATTCACCACCATTATCAATTATTAGCACCTTCGGTGTGGTAAATCTATAGATAACAATGTTAGATCAGTGATCACCTGCGTGACCATTTCTGTTATCCTTAATTGGAATCAAAATCACATATCATGAGAAATGATCAGTAGCAAAAAGAAATGTATTGGTTGTGACTGGTAGCTAATCCTTTTTTTTTTTTTTTTTTTTTATGTGAGGAAGAAGGAACCAAAGGCCACGAGCCCGCAGTAACAGTTCCCTCCAAGAGAAAAACAAAATACAATATAGAGCCAAATTCAAGATCCAATCATTTTGAGATGCCTGGACACACTGCGTTTGAAAGACTGGAGATCATAGGCAGCAGGAAATACAGACAGAGGGAGACAGTTCCAGAGCTGACCTGTTGCATAAATGAAAGACTGGGAGTAACGGTTAACTCTTGCATTAGAGAGTTGGACAGAAAAAGGATGAGAGTTTGCTGCCAGACGGGTGCTACGCGCCCGTCGTAGAGGTGGAGGAATGCAAGCAGACAGTTCAGAGGAGCAGTGATCATTAAAGTAGCGATAGAAAAGAGATAAAGATGCAACAGTGCGGCGAAGAGACAGAGGTTGAAGGGAGTCAGTAAGAGGAGGAGAGTTAATGAGACGAAAAGCCTTTGACTCCACCCTATTGAGAAGAGCTGTATGTGGGGAGCCTCCCCACACATGAGAGTTGTACTCCACACAGGGGCGGATAAAACCCCTGTATAGAGTCAACAATTGTGCAGGGGTAAAGAAAGAGCGGAGTCGGCTTAGCACACCCAATCTCTTGGAAGCAGATTTTACAAGAGATGTAATATGATCTTTCCAAGATAAGTCCCAAGTAAATGAAACCCCAAGCATGTTCAAGGATGATGCAGGATTAAGCTGAATATTATTAAACATTAGTGGGTATACCTGTGGAAGATTTTGTCGGGTTGATAGGTGTAAGAACTGAGTCTTAGATGCATTAAAGACAACCATATTATTTTTACCCCAGTCAGAGATACGAGCCAAATCAGACATTAGGTGTGCCACAGCCTCATCCCTTCCTTGTTAAAGTAACTGTTGAGATGGGCGTTGCGGGAACCAAATGGAAAGGTGAAGGGTGGAGTCGTCAGCGTATGAGTGGATAGGGTTAGATGTACAGCTTAGAAGATCATTGATGAATAAAAGGAAGAGAGTTGGTGATAGGACAGAGCCCTGAGGAACATCACTGTTGATAGATCTAGGAGAAGAACGATGGCCGTCTACAACAGCGGCTATAGAACGACCAGAAAGGAAGCTAGCGATGAAGGCACAGAAAGAAGGATAGAAACCGTAGGAGGGCAGTTTGGAAATTAAAGATTTATGCCAGACTCGATCGAAAGCCTTTGAGATGTCAAGTGCAATGGCAAAGCTTTCGCAAAAGTCCCGAAAGGAGGATGACCAGGAGTCTGAAAGGTAGGTGAGAAGATCGCCAGTGGAGCGTCCCTGACGGAACCCATACTGACGATCGGGAAGAAGGTTGTGATAGGAAAGATGCCTTAAAATTTTTCTATTAAGAATTGACTCGAAAACTTTTGAAATACAGGACGTTAAAGCAATTGGACGATAGTTGGAGGGTTGGGAGTGGTCACCCTTCTTTGGGACTGGCTGAATGAGAGCAAACTTCCAGCAAGAAGGAAAGGTACAAGTTGACAGACAAAGGCGAAAGAGTTTGCCTAGGCAGGGTGTAAGCACAGAAGCACAGTTCTTGAGAACAACAGGAGGGACCCCATCACGCCCATATGCCTTGTTAGTACTGAGGCCAGTGATGGCAGAAAATACATCAACTGAAGAAATTTTAATGTCAGCCATGAGGAAGTCAGAGGGGGAAGTGATGGAGGAACAGCACCGGAATCGTCTAAGGTAGAATTGGAGGAGAAAGTCTGTGCGAAGAGATCTGCTTTATCAGTAGAAGAAATAGCTACAGAACCATCAGAGTAGAAAAGAGGAGGGAAGGATGATGAGGTAAAGTTGTTAGAAAGATTTTTGGCAAGATGCCAGAAGGAGCGGGAAGAATTCGAGTCGGAGAGTTGAGAGCATTTAGTATGGATGAAATTATTTTTAGTAGAGCGAAGAACAGACTTAGCACGATTCCGGGCAGAAACGTAAAGATGATGTGATTCAGGGGTGGGTTGGCTCCGGTACCTTTTGTAGGCCCTCTCCTTGTTGCGGACAGCATTAGAACAAGCGTGATTAAACCAAGGCTTTCTTGCATTAGTCAAAGGATATGAGAAAGGAATGTATGCTTCCATGCCCGAGAGAATAACCTCCGTAATGCGCAAGGCACACTCAGATGGCTCCCGGCCACGGAAGCAATAATCATTCCAGGGAAAATCAAAGAAGTACTGCCTGAGGGCCTCCCAGTCCGCGGCTCCAAAATGCCACAGACGACGTTTCACTGGAGGGTCCACAGGCCGTACCGGAGTGATAGGACAGGTTAAGGTAATAAGGTTGTGATCGGAGGAGCCCAACGGAGAGAAAAGATTAACAGAGTAAGCAGAAGGATTAGTTGTGAGGAAGAGGTCAAGTATGTTGGAGCTCTCTCCAAGGCGGTCAGGGATACGGGTAGGGTGCTGTACAAGCTGCTCTAGGTCATTAAGAATAGAAAAGATGTAGGCTTGTTCACCAGGTGGATCCGTGAAAGGAGAGGAGAGCCAAAGGTGGTGGTGAACATTGAAATCTCCAAGAATGGAGATTTCAGAGAAAGGAGAAATGGATAGAATGTGTTCCATCGTAGAAGTAAGATAGTCGAAGAATTTTTGATAGTCAGTAGAATTAGGGGATAAGTAAACAGCACAGATATATTTAGTCAGAGAATGACAGGAAAGCCGAAGCCAGAGTGTGGAGAATTCAGAAGAATCAAGTTCAGGAACACGAGAGCAAGATAAGTCGTTGCGTATACATACAGAAACAGCCACTTTTGGCTTTGAAATGAGTATAGAGAAAGTAGGAGGATACAGAAAAGGGTTTGCTGTCAGTTGCCTCAGACAGCTGAGTCTCCGTTAGAAAAAGAAGGTGAGGTTTAGAGGAGGAGAGGTGGTGCTCAACAGAGCGAAAGTTAGAGGAAAGGCCGCGAATGTTGCAGAAATGAAGAAGAAGAGAGTCAGACCGTGGTTCCAGGCACCTTGAGTCGTCACCAGGAGACGGGCAGATGGTGGGGGCATTTATGGTCCCCCCCCCCTGGGGACTCCGAGGCTTGATAAGACGACGCCATTTTGGTAAATTTTGAATAGGAAGTGTAGTGTGTACTGTGCATGTAGTTTGGTGAAGATAGTTAGAGAAATTTGTACTGGAGAGCACGCTGGCCTACTCTCTGTAACTGAGACACTGAAAAAGTTCAGCAAAGGGGGATGGTCAGGAGCAGGTCCTGAGGGCTGATGAAACAGGAGCTCCAGCACTCCCTGTCATCAGCTTTCCATCCACCTCGGGAGTACTGCCCTGCTCGACTGGTGCTACAGTCTACTCCTCACAAATGTCTGCCAAATGACAGTTTCGGAAAGTGTAGCATAAAAACCTATGTTTGTCGATGGTTCAGAGCCTACCAAAAACTGACGGTAAGTAGCACCGCCTCTTTTATGACTTACATGGGACCAAGCCAATGGGAACTACAGTATCTGATGAGGTATGGCTGGATTGGGGCTCTAGAGGGGGGTAACCCCCCTGCCATCTCACTGCCTACCTCTGCCCTACTGGGCACACTCCTCATTATGGCCTCCCAATCACCCTACCCCCATATACCCCCTGGATACCGTAGCGGGTGTGCATAGCAAGCATACTTCCTTCCTCCAATCCTCCTCGCCCCAAACACCTCCCATCCTCACTCTGTTCATCACCACAATCATTCCACCTTCATCGTTTCCCTTTGTTTCCAGGCATGTGGGGTTTTCCCTTGCTACATACAACTATAAATTTTATTTTCCTTTCAAGATCATTATTTCACCTTGTTTTAAGCCTAGGAATATATATTATTTTGTTTACAGTTATGTCTGTTTGGTTATTACTATTCTCTGGCAGATTCAAGGATAGCCTTTTTTTTTTTTTCTGTTTTTGTTGGTCGCTAGAATGGCAACCATTGGACATATAAGTGTGAGATATCCATTTTCAGGTGTGTAAATTCAAGCTCTTGAAATCTATAAGAAAACATTACAATCCGAGAAAGTCGAAAAAAGGGACCCTAATTGCGGTTCTGGAGATAGGTGCTCTGAGAAATTTGCAGAGCTTAAGTAAATCAACTGCGACAATGTCCCACGGTTGGTTAGGTACCAGATATTTTCCTATAGGTGCAGGTGTTAATGTGTAGTTTTTGTGTCTTGCACATGACTCGCATCTGTCAATGTGATTGTGTATGTCTTTGCATAGCAATTGCCAATAATATGACATTTGGCCTACCTTACTGTCCTCTCTTTGCCAGGATGCCCAGCATGTTGACTGTCGTATTATCCTTAAAATGTGAGATATCATTGCACTAGGAATAGCTAAGTGCCTAATATTTATTGTCCGCCTTTACAAGGCAGAGCGATAATGTTTACCCACCCTTGCGTGTGTGTGTGTGTGTGTGTGTGTGTGTGTGTGTGTGTTCCTATTGTATCTCATGAATGGCTTGAGCTATCAACATGAAACCTTCAGGGTATCAAGATATGGTCAAAATCTTGGCCGTGTTCGAAAATGGGCACTCGGGGTCAAGGTCAAGGTCACCAAAATGGCCGCCAAAGGTCAACTAGTTTTTATTGTCTGCCTTTAGCACAATTATATTTCATGAACGGCTTCAGCTATCAACATGAAGCCCTCAGAGTATCAAGATATGTCCAAAATCTTGGACTTGGCCAACAGCATATTCTGGTGGGCGATTAGCATTCGGCTTCCGAATACTTTTCTTTCATTCTTCTGTGATTTGATTGTCCTGGATTTACCCTATATAAGGTATTGTTTACTGTTGTGAATTGTGTAAGTGGTGCATTTACTTGGATGACAGTGTCTTGTTCCCGTATTCGAGATGATATGTTACATTGGACCACACTGGGTCCTGTCTCTGTGCCATTAGTAGGGATTGTTTCACCATTATTGGAGAGTGACTCCCATATTCTTATTGTAGCGGCATTTGCTGACGGATTTCGTGATAAGGCATCTGCTGATAACTCTACCTTATCTTTTATGTAGTGAATAATTACGTTGTAATTCTGCATTGTACATTTCCATCATGCTCTCCCCTCAGAGGGGAGTTTTTCTTCAAACATGCCCAAGAAAGGCTTATGATCCTTATATAGGTAAATACTGTACCCATATATTAGATCACAAAATTTTTGTAGTGCAAATATTACTGAGAGTGGTTCTAAGTTTTTAGTACAAAAATTTTTCTCTGCTACCTTTGTTTGTCAGTACTGGCAAATGCAACTGGTTGATATATTCCATGTTTATCTCCTTGCATCATACAGCACCTAAGCCTTTGAAGGAGGCATTTTTGCAAATTATGAATGTTTTATTATGGCTCACCTTTAGAAGGCAGAGCGATGATGTTTTTGCCTCCCTCTGTGTGTGTGTCTTTGTTCCCGTTATATCTCATGATCGGCTTAAGCTATCAACATGAAACCTTCAGGGTATCAAGATATGGCCAAAGTCTTGGCAGAGTTCGAAAATGGGCACTCGGGGTCAAGGTCAAGGTCAGCAAAATGGCTGCCAAAGGTCAACTTGCTTTTATTTTCCACCTTTAGCACCATTATATCTCATGGAAGGCTTGAACTATCAACATGAAACCTTCAGGGTATCAAGATATGGCCAAAATCTTGGACGAGTTTGAAAATGGGCACTCTGGGTCAAGGACAAGGTCACCAAAATGGCTGCCATAGGCCAACTAGTTTTTATTGCCAGCATTTAGCACCATTATTTCTCGTGAATGGCATCAGCTATCAATTATGAAACCTTCATGGAATCAAGATATGGCCCAAATCTTGGACTTAACTTACAGCATATTCTGGCAGGCGATTAGGATGCGACTCGTGAATGCTTTTCTTTCATTATAGTTTGGATATGCCATGCAAGGTGGACATGTAAGCTTATATCTTTTAAATCATTAAATGCTAACTTTTCTTCCTCTCCCCACTAAAATGTAGTTTGTCTTTTCAGTAGGTGGAATAATGATTTTGTTTTATGAGAAAATCCCAGATTGAAAGATCTGTAATATCCTGCTAGTCCTAAAAACTGTCGTACTTCATCCACAATTGTGAGTTCAAGGAAATCCCTCACTGATTTTCTTTTCTCCTCTGATGTGTGGCTACCTTTTGCATCAAGCCTATGGCCTAGGAATTTAACTTCCTTAAAGCAAAATTTGCATTTAGAGAGCTTAATTTTTAATCCAGCATTGGCTAGCTTCTTTAGGAGTTGGTCAGTTTCAGTAAATGCTCATCTATGGTCTTTGTTGCAATTTTGATATCATCCAGGTAAACAAAAATGCCATCACCAAGCATGCCTGATAACACATTATTCATTCACCGCTGGAATGTGCCTGGGGCTGTATGAAGTCCCTTTGGTATCCTTCAGTACTGGAAGTGACCATTATTTGCAGAGAATGCTATGTATTTGCATGATTCTTCATCTAACTCTAAATGGTAATAGCCAATGAGTAAACTGATTGCTGAAGACATTATTTCCCGACCCAATATTGTGTAAGACATCACTAAACAATGGCATGAGAAAACGGTCTGGAATGGTTTCTTGATTAAGTTTGCAATAATCAACAACTGCCTGCATTTCCCCAAAGAAAAGTGGTGCATTCCATGGGGAAACTTAGGATTCAATGACATCCTAACTTAACATTTCTACCACATATTGTTTCACCAAAGCACTTTGTGAATGTGCAAGTTTGTATGGTGGCATATAGATAGGTTGTGTGTCATGCTTTACATTAATATTGTGTTGTACTGCCTAATTTTTCACCAGGTAATGCAAAGTCAGTGTTTCTGTAGTAAATACAGTGGATTATTTTCTACATCAGAATTCTCAGAGCAAATCAAATGCACTTTTCTGCACTCCGAGTCTGACAAGTTTACTTTGCTTGGCGCTCCAGCTACTGTCACTTCACATAATGGAGCTATGCAAGTCTCTCATTTGCATATACAGTAATCCCTTGATTATCCGGATGGTCCATATCTGTTCATGCTCTGTATCCATTCATTAGGCACTGACTCTATTATATATGTATCCGGATTTATTTGTCCATAACTGGACATATAAGTTCCGGCTTTGGCGACCAACCAGCCGACAAAGTAAAAAAAAAAAAGTTCATTCTATGGCTCACTGGCCTCTCTGTCCATGCACGGGTAATAGACCCTAAGCTGAGAGAGAAAGGCTGTACTGATCCTTACTGTATGGCCAAAATCACCTGGCCACCTCCATCACTGGTAACTCTCAGGCAGTGCACAAAGAAAACAGAGCGTAACCCACAAGTTGAGTTAAAATGGCTGTACGGGTACTTACCTAATGTAAAAACTCCCGTGGCATTCCTCATTTCTCCTTCTTCCCCATCTCTCCTCCATCCTTCCCCGTGATCACCACTGGCTGCCTTTTCTCACTCCCTCTCCCTCAGTCCTCCCCCTCCTGTGCATCGCCCACCATCACTGTGTGAGTTTTTAAGTTTTTTGTACTTCTTTCGAATACTGTTGGTCATATTGGAATTAGGAAAAGACCACGAGAAAGCTCATTAAATTCTGCATCTAGGCATATGCTTAGCTCTTGCATGGTATGGGCAAAATTTTGCGCAAGGATGTTGGGAAGATATTTGAAGGTATTATTTACTCTCCAAGTTCATTTTCACTGCTTTTTTGTACTTTATTCGTCAGTTCTGTGTGTTTTTATTAGCTTATCTTATAGTATAAAAACCAGCTAAGATGATGGTATAAAATTTATACCAATATAACCAGTTTCCGGGGGGCATATTGAAATTGAAAGAAAAGCATTCTTTTGTGCCAGGGTCAGCCATTACTCTTGCTGTCTCAGAATCTTTTTGAATTCCCGAGAGGGTCGAAAACACTGCAACCATCATCTTCACTGATTTTTTTTTCTTTTTTTTTTTGGGGGGGGGGGGTAGGCTTTTGTTGTTTATGCATTGCTTTCTTACTGTCTAGCATTACAGTGGATAATCCCATGAGTGTTTTGAGATCTTAATAGCTGAAAGACCGGGAACACTGTCAAAATTTGGAGGTGTACTGTACATTATACTGTAGGTAGGATATTTGTGGATTTATGTTGTTTATGCTTTGTTTTCTAAGTGTCTAGCATTACACTGGATAGTCCCATGTGTGTTTTGATGTCTAAATGCTGCTGAAAGACTACAGAACGCTGCCAAAATTAGTCGGGGTGTTATGCATATTGGTAGTTTTTTTTTTCTTATGCATTGTTTACTTAGTGTTTAGGATTATATTGGATATTGCAGTGTGTGCTTTGATGTCTAAAAACAGCCAAAAGACTCAAAACACTGCCAAAGTTAGGAAGGGTACTGTACATGTTGGATGGTTTTGCATTTTTTTTAGGCATTGTTTTCTTAGTGTTTAGGATTACATTGCATATTCCAGTGTGTGTTTTGATGTTTAAGAAGATCCAAAAAAATTGCAGAACACTGCCAAAAATAGGAGGGGTACTGTGCATATCTGTAGCTGTTGTATTTTGTTGTTTTTTATTATTTATGCATAGAATTTTTTATGTTTAGGATTATATTGCATATAGCAATGTGTGTTTTGATGTCTAAAAACAGCCAAAAGACAGCAGAACACTGCAAAAATTAGGACTACTGTACGTCAATGTTGGGTATGGGTATAGGTAAGGAATGGGTACAGTAAAGGATATTGCCATGTGTCCGGACATTCCCCATATCCAGTCATGCCTTTGGCTCAATTATGAAGGATAATCAAGGGATTACTGTACTAATTCCTTCCTTAACCTTCACATCTCCATTCATGGTATTAGCTGAAAAGACAATAGTCTCACCCTTGTCATTTACCCGACATAGAGCGCTTTCTGTCAAAAGGGCATTTCTTACAGTCTCATCTATTGCAATGACATGACAGTCTCTCAATTTATTCCTTATTGTGACTTTCATCAAAGATCTTCGTGGTATAGTTATAGTTAATGCTACCTGGGTGAATGAGTGAATCACGGTTGAGTTGTGGGTGAGTCGGTGCGTGACGGACCTTCATCGAGAGGTGGAGTGGTTGTGAGGGAGGGCTGGTCTAGGCACTTGTTTTCTATGGGAAGTTATATATTAGATCCTACCTTTTTTGGTTTGTGTTTAATTGCTCTTGTAACTTTAGATTTTCTACAAGTGTTGGGCATAGTACCCAGAGTTGAAATATCCTCTATGAACTCACTATCAAAGCTAACTCCATTGAAATGTGGCATTAATATTATATTGTGTGCTTTCATTATATATAAACTAGGCAGCATATTTCCTCTAATTGCTAATTTTTTTACTGTGTAGAAAATATAGTACTGGTTGTTTTGGTGGTCTGTGTGAATTTGATGTTTAACTCAATCATACTAATTACTTGTATTTCATTACCATTCACACTGTATAAGTTTAAGGCAGAATCTTCCCAAAACGTCACTTTTCTTCTATTCCTAATTTTTTTTTCTTATTAACCTATGTTGATGTATTTTCTGCCATCACTGGCCTAAGTATTAACAAGGCATATGGGCCTGATGGGGTCCCTCCTGTTGTTCTCAAGAACTGTGCTTCTGTGCTTACACCCTGCCTAGGCAAACTCTTTCGCCTTTGTCTGTCAACTTGTTCCTTTCCTTCTTACTGGAAGTTTGCTCTCATTCAGCCAGTCCCAAAGAAGGGTGACCACTCCCAACCCTCCAACTATCGTCCAATTGCTTTAACGTCCTGTATTTCAAAAGTTTTCGAGTCAATTCTTAATAGAAAAATTTTAAGGCATCTTTCCTATCACAACCTTCTTTCCGATCGTCAGTATGGGTTCCGTCAGGGACGCTCCACTGGCGATCTTCTCACCTACCTTTCAGACTCCTGGTCATCCTCCTTTCGGGACTTTGGCGAAAGCTTTGCCATTGCACTTGACATCTCAAAGGCTTTCGATCGAGTCTGGCATAAATCTTTAATTTCCAAACAGCCCTCCTGCGGTTTCTATCCTTCTATCTGTGCCTTCATCACTAGCTTCCTTTCTGGTCGTTCTATAGCAGCTGTTGTAGACGGCCATCGTTCTTCTCCTAGATCTATCAACAGTGGTGTTCCTCAGGGCTCTGTCCTATCACCAACTCTCTTCCTTTTATTCATCAATGATCTTCTAAGCTGTACATCTAACCCCATCCTCTCATACACTGATGACTCCTCCCTTCACCTTTCCATTTGGTTCCCGCAACGCCCATCTCAACAGTTACTTCAAGAAACAAGGGATGAGGCTATGGCATACCTAATGTCTGACTTGGCTCGTATCTCTGACTGGGGTAAAAATAATATGGTTGTATTTAATGCATCTAAGACTCAGTTCTTACACCTATCAACCCGACAAAGTCTTCCACAGGTATGCCCACTAGTGTTTAATAATATTCAGCTTAATCCTGCATCATCCTTGAACATGCTTGGGGTTTCATTTACTCGGGACTTATCTTGGAAAGATCATATTACATCTCTTGTAAAATCTGCTTCCAAGAGATTGGGTGTGCTAAGCCGACTCCGCTCTTTCTTTACCCCTGCACAATTGTTGACTCTATACAGGGGTTTTATCCGCCCCTGTGTGGAGTACAACTCTCATGTGTGAGGCTCCCCACATACAGCTCTTCTCAATAGGGTGGAGTCAAAGGCTTTTCGTCTGATTAACTCTCCTCCTCTTACTGACTCCCTTCAACCTCTGTCTCTTTGCCGCACTGTTGCATCTTTATCTCTTTTCTGTCGCTACTTTAATGGTCACTGCTCCTCTGAACTGTCTGCTTGCATTCCTCCACCTCTACGACGGGCGCGTAGCACCCGTCTGGCAGCAAACTCTCATCCCTTTTCTATCCAACTCTCTAATGCAAGAGTTAACCGTTACTCCCAGTCTTTCATTTATGCAACAGGTCAGCTCTGGAACTGTCTCCCTCTGTCTGTATTTCCTGCTGCCTATGATCTCCAGTCTTTCAAATGCAGTGTGTCCAGGCATCTCAAAATGATCGGATCTTGATTTTGGCTCTCTATTGTATTTTGTTTTTCTCTTGGAGGGAACTGTTACTGCAGGCTCATGGCCTTTGGTTCCTTCTTCCTCACATAAAAAAAAAAAAAACTTGTGAGCCAGGGCCCTAAAATAATTAAATCTCTTCATCAACACAGACAGCATGAACCAAAATGCTTTCATTTCCAAAAATACTTCCTATGTCTACCCTGGGTTTATGTGAATGTTTTATCATTTGTCGATTTTGTGCTGGTATAACATTCCTCGATTTATAGATAGATACTACTTTCTTTGCAGTCTTACAGTCTAAGGTCTAGTGACCAACAGTTTTGTGTTGCCTACATTAGGGTTCAAGCCCTTTTGCTTTGACTCTGTCCTCTACTTTTCATGTAATATTCAGATTTAGTGTGACATGGATTTGGACAATAATAGCGTAATGTATCTCTCGAATTCGACCTACGAGGGGATTTACCATTTTTTAATATTTCTGCCTGCCAAGGTCTACTCAGACTACTGCCAGATTTTTGTGCCAACCTGTTGCCCGGTGTGCGGGAACAAGCCCTTGAGCTCACTTGACTGTTTGTTTGTTTGCACTCAGGTCGAGATTGTCTCTGGTCCATACCTGGACTTGATTAGTTAATTCTTGCAACAATCTCTGGAAATTTCATCCCTGTCCTATTGCCGTGTGACGTGTCACTCTCACCAGTTTTGCTGCAGTTTAATGTCATCTCATAAATGAAATCAAGTAAGCACATCCCTGGATTGTGTGGTATTGTTTTTGCTATTTTTAGGACTCCTTCTGACAAATTACATAGAGCAGCAATATATCCAGTGATGTCAACCACATGCATTGGTGACACATAAGCATTATCTGTGACCCATTTTGAGTTCTTTAGGCTAGTCAACATGGTTCTCTTAACATATCACGTCCCACTGACGTACATATGCGCCAGAACCCTTTTCACAGTGACTCCCATTGATGTTTATAAATGCGCTGCAATTGCAAGGTCCATCATTTGCACATTTTTCAAATTTTGCGTGTGACTTTTGGTATGTATATGCAGGGCACCTTCCTCTACCCGAAGCCAGGTGGGGACAATGCCTTACTCCACGTGACCTGCCCCCCTCCCCTGTGTACCATTGTCTCAGAAACTCACCTTTTACCAGCGACCTGGCCAGTAAAGACATCTCACGCCACAGTATGATATTCAAGGCCAGAATGATTCCCCAGTCGATGACAATGTGGAGGACAAAGTTTACGTGGCATTAGAGGAAGAAACGCGCAGAAGTGATGAGGAGGTAACATCACCAGAGAGGGTGCGTTATGTTGATGTGTTTGGTGAGTGAAACAACTCTTATATTGACTATATTACTGTGTGAAAAACAAAAAACAACATATAAATTTGTACCAAATAAATAGATGTCTACCTATTCTGAGTGGTTTGGAATAGTTACCCCTCCCATAGAAAACGTCTTCTCTGGAGCCTGGCTCGAGAGAAAACAGTACCAGGTGAGGGTAGGGTCACCTGTATCGGGCATTTCTAAGTTCAGGTGAGCACTTTCTGAATTTTCGATGTTTCTCATAAAAAGCAGAGGTTTTAACACACACACACACACATACACACACACACACACACACACACACACACACACAAACAATAATCTGCCAGGATGGGGGGAGAGGGTCATTGGTGAAAAATCTGCTGGGATGCAGTGGGTAATAGTGGAAACATCTGCTGCTATTCCACCCCCTGGGGGTAGGGGGGGTTTCAAGAATACTCCCCCAGTATCCCTGCTTGTCGTACAAGGCAACTAAAAGGGTTGGTGGAGGGTTAGTGCCCCTCCCCAGAAAACAACTAACTAAAAAGACAAACAATAAGCCTCGGATAAGGAATGACCAAACGATGACGACCAAGGACCGGACAAAGGACATGGTAATCGAAACATGGAATGTAAGAGGTGTGAATGATGAGGTGAAAGAGAGAGAGATTGTCCAGGTGCTTGAGGGTGCGAAAGTGAATGTATGTGGCGTAACTGAAACTAAATGGTGAGGTGAGAGTGTGAGAGAATGGGAGTATGGATGGGGTATATGTGCAGGAGTAGGAGAGAATGAGAGGGCAAAAGAAGGAGAGTATAGTTATGAGTAAAAGATGGAAGAAGATCATAAGAGAGCATGGATCAGTTGGGTCAAGCACTGAGTGGGTAAGACTGAAAGTTGGAATACAAATGTGGGCGATTGTGTGTGTGTGTATGCGCCAACGCAAGAACGTGCAAGCAGAGTGAGAGAAGAGTTCTGGACAAATGTGGAAGTGTACATGGAAAAGTTTGGAAGGAATAAGAGAGTGTTTTTGATCAGTGATATGAATGGTAAAGTAGGGAATGTGAAGGTGGATGGAATAGTTGGTGAGTGGGGTGTGCCTGCTGAAATAGATGAGAATGGCAGTGCGTCAGTGGACATTTGTGCTGGGAGGGGGTTGGTGATAGCCAATACCCTCTTCAGACTTAAAATGATCCACAAGCATACATGGCTAGTGATGAGAAGGGTGGCTGGTGAACTGAATGAAAGGAAGGCAATGAGTGATTATGTGTGTCTGGATGAAAGGATGCAAAGATGTGTAATGGATGCAAGAGTTTATAGAGGCTGGGAGAGTGGACTTACTGACCACTACTTCGTGGTGGCCAGAATCAAGATCCAAATAAGATGGAGAAATAGAAGAAGGGAAGGACGGGAAGAAGGAATATTTGCAAGGAGAGTGGAAAGGTTACAAGAGGATGAGAAAAAGGCAGAATATAAGAGAGAAGTGGAAGAACAATTGGGTAAATATGAATTGGAGCAGATGGGGGACGTGGAATGTGGGTGCAGGATATTCACAGAAGAAATATGTGCAGCATGTGATGTGGTGTGTGGGATGAAGAGAAGACGGAGGGGAGTGCAAGGAACAGCATGATGGAATGAAGAGGTGAGACAGGCTGTGGCACAAAAGAAGAAAGCATACAATGAATGGATGAGGAATAGGGGCTTGGAAGAAGCTGAGAGGTGGAAGAGAGAGTTATATGTAGAAAGAAAGAGAAAGGTGATTAGTAAGAAAGAGTAAGAAGAGAGTGGATGAGGAATTTGGAAGGAATTTGAGTGTAGTGGAAGGACTGTAAGAAAATGTTCTGGAAAGAGGTGAAGAGAGTAAGACAAGGTGGAAGTGAAGTTAGTAGGGGAGTGACAGATAAAATGATAGATTACTAGTGGAGAAGGGAGAAAAAGTGAGCAGATGGAGAGAACACTTTAACCCGCGGCGTCCCGTCGACGTTCTTCCACGTCCTCACGTTTTGTCACTGCCAATCCCGTCGATGTACTTTAAAGTCCTGCAATTGCAAGGTTCATAATTTCCACAATTTTCAAAATTCGCGTGAGATTTTCGATTCGCCCACCTACCCAAGCCTCCCCTACCTGCCGCCAGGCGGGCAGCATCCCAGACCCCGCGTGACCCACGCTCGCCCTTGTCTCGGTCACTCACCTGTTAGCAGTGACCTAGGTCAGACATGGCGCGTAAAGGTCTCTCAGACGACGAAATACAATCCGCCCTGGATGCCTTCACTGGAGATAGTGGTTCTCCACTTGATGATGATGTGGTGGATCGAGATTACGTCCAGCCTGAGGAGGAAATAACAAGCAGTGATGAGGAGGTCCCTTCGCCCCGGAAAAAGCGGTATGTGACATATCGTAAGGCAAGGGAAGGCCAGCCTGCACCCACACCACCTGCACGGACCTCTCTCCATCCCCTAGAGAGAGATTCTGATGAGGACGAGGATGAGGACGATGACGATGATGGCGGCTTAGGACGTGATGTCGCCTCGTGGTTGGGGAAGGAAAAAATCTCACCCCGAGGATCAGAAGGTGGAGCGAGAAGACAAATAAGGTATGGTCCAAGTGTTTTGTCTGGGGAAGTCGAAAGTGGTGTGGTGGGAGTGCGAGGTGAAAGGGAAAGTGGTGTGGCGGGAGCGCGGGGTGAAAGGGAAAGTGGTGTGGCGGGAGTGCGGGGTGAAATGGAAAGTGGTGTGAGGGAGGCAGCACGAGCACGTGGTGCACGTAGGCCTAGGGGAGAGGAGGGGGAGCCACTCCCCAGCACGTCTTTCGCCCCACAATATTCCCAAACTTCCTCCCCACAACCCCAGGATGTGGGGAAAGGAAGGAAAGGGAAGGGAAAGGGTAAAGGAAAAGGGAGAGGGAAGAGAAGTGCGAGTGATGAAAGGTGCCGCTCTCCACCTCCCCAACCTCCCCCACCACCCTCACCTCCCCACCCTGACGAAGGCGACGATGGGGACGTGGCTGGAGACGGTGGTGTCTCGTGGAACTGGGAAGATGGGAGTAATTTTACTCCCATCATTCGCCCTTTCACTGAGGAGTGGCGGTCTGGTTGCACTGCTCCAGGTGTGCATGCGGGTTCCACTAGGGTGGATTTTTTCCACTTGTTCTTTGGGGAGGCGTTTGTGGGGCGCATAGTGGAACAGACAAACATATTTTTACAAACACAGCGCCGTGAAAGTGAACGTTTGGGAACAACGAGCAGGTATTCCCAGCAATATGACTATCCTGTGACAATTTCTGAGATGTTCTTATTTTTTGCCCTGGTTCTCTGGATGGGTGTGGTAAGAAAAAACCAAATACCTGCATACTGGACCACTGACCCAATGACCCTCATACCTTTCTTTGGAAAGGTGATGAGTCGTAATAGATTTCAGCAGATTCTCGGCCGCCTCCACTTTTTTGATGCAGAAGATCCAGCTAATGCAAATAACACTGATGAAATGAGGAGAGTTAGGCTGGTATTTGATCATTTACGGGAAATGTTCCGCTCCTCATTTTACCCTTACAGAGACCTCGTCATAGACGAGTGTCTTGTGTTGTGGAGAGGCAATATTTCCTTTCGCCAGTACATATCCAGCAAGAGACACCGTTTCGGGTTCAAGATCTTTGTTATGTGTGACTGTAAGACTGGTTATGTGCAAGACATAGTCTTGTACACTGGAGCACAGACAGATATAACAGAAGATCATAGTATAGGACTCTCAGGGGCCGTGGTGAAGACAATGATAGAGGAGTACCTTCATCGTGGTCATGTGTTGTACCTGGACAAGTGGTACACTAGCCCTCTTCTCGCTAGGTTCCTCCACTAACACGACACCGGAGTCTGTGGTACAGTCAAGAGAAACCGTCGCCATATGGTCAAGATAGGGAGGAAACTTGACGAGAATGAGGTGGTTTTCTTCCAGGCAAATAACATCCTTGCCACCCTGTGGAACCACAACAGGGAAGTTTGTCTCCTGTCAACTGTACACAGCCCCCTGATGCACCGCACAGACTCCGTTGATCACCGTAGCGAGAGGAGGCGCAACGTCTGGAAACCCGAGTCTGTACTGGACTATAATCTGAACATGAGGCAAGTGGATCAGTCAGACTCGATGATTTCCAGTGTTGACTGTGCCAGGACCACGATGAAGTGGTACAAAAAACTCTTTTTCCACTTGCTCGACATCACGGTCCTGAACACACACTACCTGCACGCCATGACAACAGGAGTATCAGAGACCTTTGAGGGGTTTGTGAGGGAGCTGGCACGTGAAATAATCGCCAGGCATGCCTAGGACAGACCCACACACTGCACCCGCACCCCCATGGCTGCCCAGACTCCCCTACGCCTCGCAGGACGCCACTATCCTAGCACAATCCCTTCCGAACCAAACCATCGTAAACCCCAGCGCTGCTGCCATGTATGCAAACACTCGACAGTCAGACCAGCCACTCAGAGAAAAGACACAAGGTACGAGTGTGTAGAGTGCAATGTTGTGTTGTGCCTTCAGCCATGTTTCAGAGAGTACCATAACTTCCTACACTACTGAAACTGTGTGGGATGGCGATATGATGCTCAGTATAATGGTAAGGACAGTCAGTATGTGCTAAGTCTTATATAAAGTTGAAACGGGTGTAATGTTTGCAGGAAAGTAATGTATAAGTTGAGAAATTGTGTAAGTTGAAAGAAGTGATATCAAAACTACACCCACTGTGTAAATCTGCGAAAATATGACGCTCAGTATAACACTCTGGTCAGTAAATATGTGATAGCAAGAATATAAAGTGGAAACGGGTGTAATGTTAGCAGGAAAGTAACGTATAAGTTGAAAAATAGCGTAAGTTGTAACAATTGATGTCACGAGTACACCCACTGTGTAAATCTGCGAAAATATTACACTCAGTAGAACATTCTGGTCAGTAAGTATGTGATAGGAATGATATAAAGTAGAAAAGGGTGTAATGTTAGTAGGAAAGTAATTTATAAGTTGAATACTAGTGTAAGATGAAACAAACGATATCGCGATAACACTCACTGTGTAAATATGCGATAATATGACGCTCAGTAGAATAGTAAGGTCTCCAATTATGTGATAGCAATTATATCAAGTGGAAACATGTGCAATGTTAGTGGAGAAGTATTATATAAGTACAAAAATAGGTTGTAAGTTGAAATAGTAGTCATATCGACTTCACCGTCTGTGTTATTATGCGCTATTATTATGCTAAATATTTACGTAAGGCCTGAAACTATCTCAAAACATTTCTCAAAAGCGGAAAAATGTATAATGTTATTAGGAAAGTATTATGTAAGTTGAAAAAACACAATACAAGTTGAAACAACAGTCACAGCGAGTTCACTCACTACGTAAATAAGCGCTAACATTACGCTAAATGTTATCGAAAGGCCTGTGAATACGTAAAAACAGTTCAATACAATGTAAAATGGTATAATGTTATTGGAGATGTATTATGTAATTAGAGAAAATGATATGTATCATGATTCAGCAATGTTAGCGATTCATCGTGACCAGTCTGGCCGATTTTGCTCGGTTCGCATGATGGTACAATGCTTATTTCAACTCTATTTTTGTATAAAATCAAATTTACTCTTGTATCACATGTTTTTATGTTTGTAATAAATACATATCTACTTACTTTCATTGGTTTCCCAGACTTATAACCATAGAAAACGTGAGAGCCTCAGACCACCTACACAGAACACGGTACCAGGTGTAATGAAGGTATACCTGTTTAGGCCACTTATGGACCACGGTGAACACTTTCTTGGTGATTGACCATTGTTTCTGACCAAAAGCAAAAGTTTTAGCAAAAAAAATTTGGGTCCTAAAATGGTCGGAACTGGGGGGTACCAGTGGTGAAAAAGTGGTCGGGACGGGGCGGGTTAAGGAATTGTTGAACATAGAGGATGGGAGTAATGCCAGTATAAGTGGTTCGGGAATGGCTGGGAGAAGGAGGGAGGTGAGAAGACAGGAAGAAATCAGTAGGATAGAAGTTGTGGAAGCAATGGAGAAAGTTAAATTGGAGAAAGCCCCAGGAATTGATGGAGTGTGTGGTGAAATGCCGAAGCATGGGGGAGAGATAGTAGTAGAAAGGATGTGGAAGATGTGCAGATTGGCCTGGGAGGAAGGTACAGTCCCGGAGGATTGGAAGTCAGGTATAATTATTTCCTTGTGCAAAGGAAAAGGGGAAAAAGAAGTGTGTGGTAATCATAGGGGCATTTGTCTTCTTAGTATAATAGGAAGAGTGTATGGTAGGATACTTATTGACAGAGTAAGAGAAAGAACAGAGGAATTAGTTGGAGATGAACAGGGAGGCTTTAGGAAGGGAAGAGGTTTTGTAGATCAGATATTCATTCTTAGATCTTTAGTGGAACAGTTTCTAGAGCAGGGAAAGAAGTTGTATGTGGCTTTCATGGATTTGGAGAAAGCATATGACAGGGTGGATAGACATGGATTGTGGAAAGTATTAAGAATATATGGAGTAGATGGAAAATTGCTGAATGCTGTGAAGAGTATGTATGATGGTGCTAAGGCTGCAGTGCGTGTGGATGGTGAACTGAGTGATTTTTTTTCTTTAAAGGTTGGGTTGAAATAGGGATGTGTCATGTCTCCATGGCTGTTCAATATGTACATGGATGGAGTAATAAAAGAGGTATAAGATTTGGTAGTGGATGTTGGAGTGGCCCTGGTGAGAGAGGGTTGTGTTTGGAAACTCCCTGTACTGTTGTTTGCAGATGATTCTGTGTTGTTGAGTAAAGACGAAGGGGAGCTGCAAGGCGTGGTGGATGAGTTTGGGAGAGTGTGTAAGAAACGGAATCTAAAGGTGAATGTAGGGAAGAATAAAGTGATGGTCTTTGAAAGAGGAGAAGTCAGTGAATGTACTGCGAGGTTGGATGGTGAGGAATTGGAAAATGTGAGTACGTTTAAGTACTTGGGTAGTGTGATGAGTAAGGATGGAGTTTTGGAGGGTGAAGTGCTTGAAAGGTTACAGCAGGGAAGAAAGGTTGCTGGTTCCTTGAAAGCAGTGATAAGAAACAGGGAAGTGAGCATGGAAGTGAAAAAGTTACTACATGACAGTATTGTGATACCAACTCTAACGTATGGTAGTGAAGCTTGGACGTTGTTGGAAGGACACAAGTCAAGAGTGAGAGCAGTGGAAATGAGTTATTTAAGAGTAGTCTGTGGAGTCACATGGAGAGACAAGCTGACAAATGATGATATAAATGAGCGTTGTGGTGTGGATGTGGATGTGATAGGAAGCGTTAGGAGGAATACACTGGGGTGGTTTGGCCATGTGGAGAGGATGGAGGGTGAGAGAATGATGAGGAGAGTGTATGTGAGTGAGGTGGAGGGGGGAAGAGGGAGGGGGAGGCCGAGGATGAGATGGTGGGATGGGGTGGAGAGGTATATGAGAGAGGGTTGTGTGAGTTGGGAGGAGGGCAGTGAAATGGCGGGGGACAAGGCGACTTGAAGGCGATTTGTTTGTGGCCACCCCTAACGGGATTGAGGCGTCTGGCAATAGATAGATCTAAGCTGGAGTGTGTTTGCCTTAGTAGGTCCACAGTTTTATGTAATTCTGGGGCTATAGCACCTAGAAAATTTTTGCCTCCAGAGAACTTCCTGAAGAATTCTTATTTAAACTCATCGTATGTTAGAGCTTGCAAGAGCTTGTCAGATTTGAGCAAATTGCCAGCTGGGCAACGTTCCTGATATACTATAGCCGATAAAAAAACATCTGTTTTTTCCATCTCGTCTGTAATGTTTCTTCTGACAAAATGTTGCAGACATACATCTGTCATTGTCTGGATATCGATTCTATCTTTCTCAGCACCTGAAAATTTTGTGAGATTTTTATCTTCATGGTACACATACACTAACATTGGATTAGTGCAAATATTTTGTGGAGAACATACTACACTGCTGCTTGCTCCATCTGTGTTAGCCATCTTTACTGGTTTTTCCTTGCAGCTGTACTTTCTATGTTTTTCCTGACCTGAAACTTCTATTATTTCAGTTGTCAAGATTATAGCAAGTGTGTGGTAAATTTCTATAAATTTCACTGTCTACATCTGAAAATAATTTCTAATTATATTCATTAATTATTTCAGCATAAATTGCATCTGTTTGTTGTTCTTTATCCTCTCTATCTGGTGTGTTTTTTGTTTCTTGAGTTAGGTTTTCTGCTTCTCCTTGTGTCTTTGATTGCGCTTGGATACTTGTGTTTTGTGATGGTTTTCTGATATCTGTATTTGTGTTGGGCTATTAGACACTGATAATGCTGTTTCTTCTCTCAATTATGGGGGCTTCAAAACAATGTTTTCTACTCATTAAATTGTATTTCAAATTTCTCTTGATTCCTAAAAATTTATTATTATAAATCATGTCTACGTTAGTGAATATAGTGTAATTATCTCTCTGTTAGTAATATTTAAGAGAATGATATATATATATATATATATATATATATATATATATATATATATATATATATATATATATATATAAGAGAGAGAGAGAGAGCTGAGTGCAAGAAGGGCCAATGTCAAAAATTCCTCAAATGGAGATAAGGGTACCAGAGAGCTTGTAAAATATAGGTCTTTCGCTACAATGGCCAATGTCGCCAAAGTCTTAGGGAGGATGCTATAAAACAACTTGAAGACAGACCACGGAAACTTGCACCTAAAAAGCTGAAGGACCTGATTGATATCCTTCCTCTGATTTCTGCTGAAAGAAGACATTTCTACTGGAGCGTGCAGGCAGCAGATGGTGTAGATGATGATTATTTAGATGACACCAGAATGTAATTTCTTAAAATTTTTGGAGATCTGGGTAATGTTTCAATTCAGGAGTGATTTTATGAAATTAATGTACTGTATAATTATAAATTTTTATTTATAAACAATGGAAATATTAACTAAGATAAGGAAATTTCGCTTAGCTAAATTTAATATTCAGTTAAAAACATATAACAATAGTTTTATTTTTTAAATGTGCTAATTATTACCGAATAAGAAAAATTATCAATGTCATAGGAAAATATTCTTTATATATATTTATTTATTTTTATTTTTTCACAATGCAAAGCAGCTTTCAATTACTGAAAAAGGCATATGTGATTGCTACTTGGCTTAAACAACAATGAAAAAATTACTTTTATGTCTGTTCTTCTCAGCTGAATTTTAGTTAAGATTGCAAACTTTTAAATGCATTTTTCTCAAAACCTAATTTTTTGACATTGGCTGTTCTTGGATTCATATATATATATATATATATATATATATATATATATATATATATATATATATATATATATATATATATATATATATATATATATATATATATAATTGTTTGTTAATGCAATAACTTGACTATACTAGTGAGAAAAATGTTTTAACAGCATAGTACTCGTATTGGCAGTTATATATGCATAAACTAAGTATGTATGTCGTGATGAAGTGATAATAAAATAATACAACCTTGGACAGAATAAATATTCAACTCACTAAAGTAGTGAAGATAGGTGACGGTGATAGAGGTGGTGTGAGGTGTGATTGAACGGAGTTATTGATGTTCAGCATTGATCGACCAAGCTCAAAACGTCAGCATTGCTTGGTTATCACTGTCTTCCTTCATGGTCGTGAAGATGGTGGTGATGAAGAAGAGTAGTGCTGGGGAAGAGTGGTGTTGGGCTAAAATGGTGGTGAGTATGGTGGAGGGTGGTTGATAGACGTGTTATACTGTTCTTAGCTAATGATGACTGCTGCAAGTTGCTGCTTCCCCCTTGTCAAGACACTGCGTTTTGTCTTGTTTGTTTTCCTTCCACATTTTATTCTAGGTCCTTTTATCTTGTGTTTTATTTGTTAATTGCAGATGGCTGACTTGTAGGTGCTTACAGAAGATTGTTTTTGAGTTGTCTCGTAGACTTGTTACTTGTAAACTACTGATGTTTGTTGGTGTTGGTTGAAGTCTCGTAAATTGCAGAGTTTAACCCTCTCAGTGTCAGTCACGTGATACGCGAGTCATGTGGATTTTCTAATTTTATTCAGTCACACGAATCGCGTTTATGAGCACCAAAAAATTAACCAAAAATTTTCTGGCGGATTAGCATCAAATTTTGGCGCGTCATAGCAATTGTAGCACTTTCCAATGGTAAGCATTGGCAACACTGAGCTGCCTAGCAGGGCCCAGCACGTACCGAGAAACCTCAATCTCTTCCAAGCAGCAGGCGGTGAGGTTGCGTCGTGTGTACTGTCCCTTTAAACTCCTACTAATTCTCCTCCTCCTGCCCAAGCCGAAGCCCCAATGGACTCAGTGTGATAATGCAATATTTGTGAGCATATTTGCATGTGATATTGTCGATGGAACATAGATATATGTCACGAAAAGGAATTGTGTCTCTTATCAAGCGTTAGGCTTACTGCCGATATGCGTGTTCACTGTGGTGGGGTTTCGCCTCTTGCCCTCCTCAAGGCTCTATGGCATGAATACAAATATGTATATAATGAAGCCAATGCCTAAACTGTTTTTTGTGTGAAAGATATTGTTGCTGGCTTGGTGAAATTATGGAACTAGTTAGCATTGTGGACGCTATGAACCATAGTGTGCAATGGGACAGGCATCACATACAGTTTTAATAGTCAGGAAGGGAGAATTAGAGGTGTTTAGGGATGGAATTATTGTGATTCTAATAGTGAAAATGTGTATGGAATTGTGTGAAATATACGTCTAACATGCTGCGGGTGTTCGTGAAGGAGTGTGGTGTGTGCCAATACAATAGAGTTGCTTCGTACTCTCCCGGCGAAGGATGCTGCATCACAGTCAGGTTGAACCGTAGTAAGGAAGGGAGTAACTGCGGAGGTTAGGGTGGATTCATTGTGATAGTCATGTATTTGTGTATGATATTGTGTCAAGTGTAAGTGAAATGTGCCACATATCCTCATGACGGCATAAATTATGATGCGTTGCGTAGGTGAGCAGTACCTTAGCGGCAGGTGTGCTGTGAAAGGTAATGATGGCAAGGAACGAGGGACGTCACTGAACAGGTACTGTACCTTGGTCAGACATTTAGTGATAAATTATACTTTATGAAAAATATACGTGAACTGTGCCGCGAGTGTTCGTTTAGGTGCGTAGCGTAGATGAGCGGCACTTTGGCGGCAGGTGTGCTGTGAAAGGTAGCGATGCCAAGGAACGAGGGACGTCGTTGAACAGGCACTGTACCTTGGTCAGACATTTAGTGATAAATTATACTTTATGTAAAATATACGTGAACCATGCCACGAGTGTTCATTTAGGTGCATGGTGTAGGTGAGCGGTACCTTAGCGACAGGTGTGCTGTGAAAGGTAATGACGCCAAGGAACGAGGGACTCACTGAACAGGTACTGTACCTTGGTCTGACATTTACTTATAAATTATACTTTATGTAAAATATACGTGAACTGTGCCGCGAGTGTTACTTTAGATGCTTAGCATAGATGAGCGGTACTTTAGCGGCAGGTGTGCTGTAAAGGGTAACGATGCCAAGGAACGAGGGACGTCATTGAACAGATACTGTACCTTGGTCTGATATTTAGTGATAAATTATACTTTATGTAAAATATACGTGAACTGTGCCGTGAGTGTTCGTTTAGGTGCATAGCATAGGTGAGCAATACTTTAGTGGCAGGTGTGCTGTGAAAGGTAACAACGCCACGGAACGAGGGAAATAATTGAACAGGTACTGTACCTTGCAACGCCGGGCAACCACGGACGTCAGTGGACAGGTAGTGTACCTTTCATATACAGTTATTGAAATTTATGATTCTTATCTAAAATGTTTGTGATATGTACCACGAGTGTTCGTGAGATATATTGTATCATGTGTTGGAGGACCGTTTGAGGAAGGAGGGTAAAATGTGTCTGCATATATATATATATATATATATATATATATATATATATATATATATATATATATATATGTGTGTGTGTGTGTGTGTGTGTGTGTGTGTGTGTGTGTGTGTGAAGGAGTGTATCATGTGTGGGGGAACCTTCAGATACTGTGAGGGAGTATGTGTGTCGCGAAACTTTGGAGGAGGGCTGAAAAATAAGAAAAATAAAAAATTACACACACACACACACACACACACACACACACACACACATATATATATATATATATATATATATATATATATATATATATATATATATATATATATATATATATATATCTATCTATCTATATATATATATATATATATATATATATATATATATGCAGAGACTTCACTTCATTGTGAAGATATGTATGCAAACTAACCACAGGAGAAATGAAAGGAGCGACAGTGAGTACTTTCGTATATTACATCTTCAGACAGAGTGAGACAGAAACGTAGATGGTAGAGGTCTTTTATGCACACCCGCAACAGGTAGTGGCACACAGAACAATGGATGACCTGAATTTTTACCTGCGGCTTAACTTAGGGTTACCTGCAGCAGGGAGTGGAACACAACAAAGGATGACCTGAATCTAAAAATGCACGTGACAAAGGAGGAGGGAGTAGGAGGGGAGGAAAGGGGAGTGGGAGGGAGGGGGAAGGGGAGAGGGGGGTGGGAGGAAGGGATAAATACTGCTGCTTAAGACCTAGAGGATTAATGCTTGGTGTGTTCCACACAGGTGTGACTACACCACCAGGAGATGACAGGGAACAATCACGTGTTAGTCTGGGGGACTCTGCTTTCAAATTAATTCAGTTAACAATTTATCACACTTATAATGACCATAGCTCATGTTTACATTCTTTTCATATGTGCCAGAAATTAGACAAGATTCTATTATGTACATTTCTTTCATCTAAGCTTTTTGATCTTGCTAGAATCTTAGAGCCTGTCCAGTCAATATGGTGATCACTGGATGCTTTGTGCTGAAATAAACCACTACTCTGTTGGGCTGTCCTTACACTGTATTTATGTTGTGAGATTCTAGTTTCCAAATCTTTTCCAGATTGTCCTATGTAAAATTTGTTACAGTTTTTACACGGGATTTTGTAACCATCGCCTGAATTACTGAAAGGGCTGTTCTTGATGAAGGATTTTTTTTATGGTGTTCTCATATTTGAATACTACTTGTACATTGAGTTTCCTCAGTATGTGAACAACATCAAGAAAATTTTCATGGAAAGGGAGGACAAGGGTTCTTTGAATGTTCTGGCGATCTGGCTTATTAGTTTTCCCTTCAAGGAATCGTTTCTTGGCTGTATTGTGGCACTGAGTTAGTATGCTTTGTGGATATTTTAGCTTCTTTCCAATACTCTGAATAATTTTTAGTACATCATCTAAAAATTCTGGGTCTGAAATTCTATATGCTCTTAGGTACATGGATATGAACACAGATCTTTTTACATTAATATGATGGTTTGAATAGTAATGAACATATGACATAATATTTGTAGGTTTTCTGTATACCTTAGTTATCAGGGACCAAAATGTTTTGAAGACTAAGGAATATAGAAAACCTACAAATATCATGTCATATGTTCATTACTAATCAAATCATCATATTAATGTAAAAAGATCTGTGTTCATATCCATGTACCTAAGAGCATATAGAATTTCAGACCCAGAATTTTTAGATGATGAACTAAAAATGATTCAGAGTATTGGAAAGAAGCTAAAATATCCACAAAGCATACTAACTCAGTGCCACAATACAGTCAAGAGACGATTCCTTGAAGGGAAAACTAATAAGCCAGATCGCCAGAACATTCAAAGAACCCTTGTCCTCCCTTTCCACGAAAATTTTCTTGATGTTGTTCACATACTGAGGAAACTCAATGTACAAGTAGTATTCAAATATGAGAACACCATAAAAAAAAACCTCATCAAGAACAGCCCTTTCAGTAATTCAGGCGTTGTTTACAAAATCCTGTGTAAAAGCTGTAACAAATTTTATATAGGACAATCTGGAAAAGATTTGGAAACTAGAATCTCACAACATAAATACAGTGTAAGGACAGCCCAACAGAGTAGTGGTTTATTTCAGTACAAAGCATCCAGTGATCACCATATTGACTGGACAGGCTCCAAGATTCTAGCAAGATCAAAAAGCTTAGATGAAAGAAATGTAATAGAAATTTGTCTAATTTTTGGCACATATGAAAAGAATGTAAACATGAGATATGGTCATTTTAAGTGTGATAAATTGTTAACTGAATTAATTTTAAAGCAGAGTCCCCCAGACTAATACGTGATTGTTCCTTGTCATCTCCTGGTGGTGTAGTCACACCTGTGTGGGACACAGCAAGCATTAATCCTCTAGGTCTTAAGTTAAGCAGCAGTATTTATCCCTTCCTCCCTCCCCCCTCTCTCCTTCCCCCTCCCTCCCACTCCCCTTTCCTCCCCTCCTACTCCCTCCTCCTTTGTCACGTGCATTTTTAGATTCAGGTCATCCTTTGTTGTGTCTCCACTCCCTGCTGCAGGTGACCCTAAGTTAAGCCGCGGGTAAAAATTCAGGTCATCCATTGTTCTGTGTGCCACTACCTGCTGTGGGTGTACATAAAAGACCTCTACCATCTACGTTTCTGTCTCACTCTGTCTGAAGATGTAATATACGAAAGTACTCACTGTCGCTCCTTTCATTTCTCCTGTGGTTAGTTTGCATATATATATATATATATATATATATATATATATATATATATATATATACATATGGCACACACCCACGGACGCCAGTGAACAGTTATGAGACCGTGAAAAAACACTGAAAAGTTATCCTTAATGTGAACTGTTCTTAAAAGATGCAGCGATTTCCTGTACAGAAAGATATAACATGACGTGTGCAGTGCTACTCTCATTGGAAGGTGTTGCGTGACAGTGAATAATATCTCTTCTTTTTCAGCAGAGAACCTAAAAAGCTCAGACTTGACTTTCTGTATCAGTGATTGCCAGGATGAAGAAAGGTCTGTCTTCTGACCAGTGGCAAAAGGTACTATTTGAGGAGGAGACTGACAGCGAAGTAGGGAACGAGCTGAGCAATGTCCCAAGTGAGAAGGAATGGGACGAGGTCCAGGAGGATTCCCCTCGGGCGGCATTGCCCATGCTACAAGAATGACGGAAGCAGATACCACCACCACCAGTGTCAGGACTGTCGGCCCAATCATCGTCTTCACTTGGACGACAGACATCGCCTTTGCTTGGACCTCTCGCTCATACAGCCATCATGGTCTCTCCACCTCAAGCCTCTAGTTCCCCCTTGGCCGAGCCTATGTCACCGGAAGCTGGGCCAAGTTACACGACACTGGCACCTGCACGGCACGCCTGCGGCGCAACTGATGCAGGAGGCGACTGTGTCGTCGTCCCCTGCTCAGTCGACAAAGGCGCTGTCTCCAACAGCGATAATCCCCCCCAGCGTTTTCCAGCAGCACGAGACAGTCTCGTCCTCCTCATCATTGGAACCCTCACCACCTCGACGAGGCCGGCGTGGTCCATGGCCCGGCTATGGGGGGCGGCCAAGGGGTGTCCGAAGAGGAACAAGGGTGTCGGTACGCTGACCCACTGCAACCACTGCTGGAGGTGTTGCCACAACGGATGAAGGATGGAGCAGTGGCCCTTTCACACCAGCTAATGGGCCCTTCACAGGATCCCCAGAAATGAAGGTGGATCCGCCAACAACTCCTCTCCAGTTCTTCCAGCTGTTCTTCATGAGGGAGTTGTTGACATATTTCACCCACGAGACCAACAGTTACACGTCATTCCTGGGGACTGCGTTGGATGCATGGTTCATCTGCAACGAAGAGGAGCTGGCCAAGTTCCTGGGGCTTTACTTTTTCATGGGGGTTATGAATCTCCCGAGCATCCGGCACTACTGGATGAGATCCGGCCTCCACAACTACCTCCTCTTTATGCAAGTGATGAGTGGAAGGCGTTTCAGGGCGATCCTGAGACACTTCTATGCGTTCAATTCGTTTGCGATACCCCAGGACAATGAAGACCGGCTCATCAGGGTTCGCACGGTGATGCAGTACCTCTTTCAGTGGTTCCAGAAAACCTACTTACCCGAGGAGCACCTCAGCCTGGATGAGGGCTCACCACCATGGAAGGGGCGCCTAAGCTTCCACGTGTACAACCCGATGAAGCCCTCAAAATATTCCATCAAGCTTTATATCCTGGCTGAGGCTTCCTCGGGTTCCATCTGGAATTTTGAGGTGTATACGGGGCAGAAGAGGGCACTGGAGACCACCATGTGGAGCCTCGTAGAACCGCTGAAGGATCAGGGATACAGAGTTTATATGGACAACTATTATAACTCTGTATCCCTGTGCGAACGCCTCTTCAGTGCAGGAACCTACGTGTGTAGGACCCTACGCTTGGCAAGAGGAGCACCAAAGTAGCTGCAGGACATCGCCAGGACCACGAACCTGCTAGTGGGGGGCATGACAGCGATGCACAAGGACAACGTGATGGTGTTGCTGTGGAGGGACAAGCGCATTGTCAACATGGTCTCCACCTTCCACTGCACAGGCACCATCCAGAAGCAGGTTTGAAGGAAGACCAGGGCTCCCGACGGGAGGACAACCTATGTCCAGAAGACTGTGGACAAGCCCGTCGTGGTGGATGACTATAATCAACACATGGGTGGGGTGGACCACTTTGACCAGATGGTCCAATACTACCTCATCCAGCGGCTGACCGTGAAATGAGCCAAGAAGATCACCTTCTACTTCATTCACATGGCCATTTTCAATGCGTTCGCCCTGTACAAGAAGTGCTCACGTGGGTCAGTCAGTCTGCTTGAATTCGTGGAGGAGATAGTGGACAAGCTCTTCTACTTTGATGAAGCAGAGTGGCCCGCATCAGGGCAATTCATCCACCATGCCCCTGACCTTCCAACCCGACGGCCAGCAGGACATCCAGCACCTGTGGCACCTGCTGCAGTGCCAGCACAGGTGCCATCACCACCGGCTCCTGCACAAACACCACTATCTCCAGGAGGAGGGCCAGGACAAGAGTCAGCACCACCATCGCCTGCAAGACCAGCACAGGTGCTGAGAGAACCTTCACCGGTTCCTGGTCCGGCGGGAGAACCTGCTGCCACTGCCATGCCCGGGCCTGCAGCTGCACCTCCAGGACAACAGGACTGGGGAATGCCAGGAGGACATCCAGCCAAGCGTCGTCATTTCATCGATGACAGAGTATGGCTGGATATGACACTGGGCCACCGACGGGAGAAGATCCCCAACCGGAGGAGACTGCGGTGCACCCTGTGTTCCATGGCGAAGATGAGGAGGAACACAAGTCACATGTGTCGTGTTTGTGATGTGGCACTGTGCGTGGGTGATTGCTTCGAACGGTTCCATGCCGAGCAAAGTATTCCCTAGTGCAGTGTACACACACACACACACACACACACACACACACACACACACACACACACACACACACACACACACACACACACTAACACAGACACTCACACACACACTCACACACACACTACCACACTTACACACACACTAACACAGACACACACACACACTCACACACACACTACCACACTTACACACTAACACAGACACACACACACACTCACACATACACTAACACACTTACACACACACTAACACAGACACTCACACACACACTACCACACTTACACACACACACACACACACACACACACACACACACACACACACACACACACACACACACACACACACACACACACACACACACACACACACACACATTATACTAACTGGGGACTTCAATACAAATATAAATTGGAATACTCTAGATATAAATAGCCAAGAAAGCTGTTGGGACCAAAAGCTCCTGGATCTTGTACAAGAGTTTTTCTTAATGCAACATGTGAGGGAAACCACCAGAAAAAGAGGACTTGATGTACCTTCAGTGCTAGATCTAATATTTACAAGGCAAGAAAATGATATTGACAGTTTAATATTCACCCTCCACTCGGCAAAAGCGATCATGCAGTACGAAATTATAACTTCAGGATAGCATATGACATAGTAAACAGCAATGATAGTTACAAAAAGAGCCTAAACTATAAAAAGGGAAATTATCAAGACCTAAAGAAGTATTTCTTAGAAGTTGACTGGGAAAATGAGCTTAGAGGACAAGATTTAAATGCTGTATATAAAAAATTTTGTGAATTTTATGAAATAGGAGTCCAGAAGTACATCCCACAGCACAAAGAAGCAGATAAGAAAATACAGAAATGGTTCAATACAGAATGTAAAAAATCAAAAGAAAGAAGAGATTTGTTGTGGAATAGATACAGAAGACACAATAGTGAAAGGGCATATAATAATTACAAACAGGCAAGAAACAACTATACAAGAATAAGGAGGGAAGCCCAAACACAGTTTGAGAAGGATATAATAAATAAAAGTAGTGATCAACCAAAGCTGTTTTACAGCTATATTAGAAGCAAAACCAAAGTAAAAGATATAATACAATCCTTTACGGACGAGGGAATCACTTATACACAAGAGAAAGATATTTGTGAAGCACTAAATAAGAATTTCTAATTAGTTTTTACAGAAGAAAAAAATTTTGAGAGGGACTATGTGGAACACGCATGTCCACACATACTACCAGATATACAAATAGCAGAAAAAGTAATACAGGAGTAGTTAAGTAGATTAGACAGAGGAAAGGCAAGTGGTCCTGATGAAATTTCATGTTGGGTATTACGAGAATGTGCAAAGGAGTTAAGTAAATCATTATTTTTAATTTTCAAGAAATCCTTGAGTCAAGGTAAACTACCTGATATTTGGAAAAAAGCAAATAATGTCCCCTCATTCAAGAAAGGAAATAGACAAAATCCACTCAACTACCGACCAGTATCACTGACCAGTGTTGTAAGCAAGGTATTAGAAAAACTTATAAGAAAAGCTTGGGTAAACCATCTAGAAGAACACAGTATGATAACAGAAAGACAGTTTGGTTTCAGAAAAGGAAAATCATGTGTTACTAATCTGTTGAGTTACTATGACAGAGTAACAAACACAATACAGGAAAGGGAAGGATGGGTGGACAGTATCTATTTAGATTTTAAGAAAGCTGTTGACACAGTACCACACCAAAGACTTTTATGGAAACTGTACCATCAAGGAGGAATTCGAGGCAAACTGTTTTGTTGGATGCAAGACTTTCTCATAAAAAAAAGAAATGAGGACAGTACTAAGAGGAAACTACTCATCATGGAAAGAAGTGACTAGTGGAGTACCACAGGGTTCAGTGCTGGCACCAATCATGTTTTTAGTGTATATAAATGATATAAACAGTAACACTGGAAATGAGAGCTATCTGAATATGTTCGCAGATGATGCAAAAATACAAAGGAGAATTACTAACACACACTCTTGTAAAGAGCTACAAGAAGAATTAAATAAACTTCATGAATGGATTAGTACATGGCAAATGGAATTCAGTGTGGACAAGTGTCATGTAATCAAGTTTGGTAAAAGTGGAAAAAGACCTGATTGGGATTATAAGTTAGGAAATAAAACCCTATACACATCAGAAAGAGAGAAAGACCTAGGTGTGATTATCAATAACAGACTATCTCCGGCTGACCACATCAGCGAGAAGGTACGGAACATGTATACACTGCTTGCAAATATGAGAAGAGCATTCACATACATAAATGAAGACATGCTAAGAAGGATAATAACAGCATTCATTAGACCAACCCTGGAATATGCATCAGTAGTCTGGAGTCCTCATCTCAAAAAGTATATAGACAAGATTGAAAAAGTTCAAAGGGCCGCTACAAGATGGATACCAAGCTTAAGGGACCTAAGCTACGAAGAAAGACTAAATAAACTGAATCTACCAACACTACAGGAGAGAAGGAAAAGAGGTGACATGATAATGCTATATAAATGCATATCAGGAAAGGAGAAAATAGATATAAATGATTACTTAACATATGGAGAAGCATCAGCAAGAGGACACTGCAAAAAACTGCATAAGAAGATAGGTGATAAAGACATAAGGAAATTCAGTTTCCCAAACAGAGCAATTGATCAATGGAATGCACTACCGAATGAAATAGTGTGTGCCAAAACAATTCATCAATTTAAGGATATGTACGATAAATATGGTTTAAGACACGGGACAGTACGAGCTTGACTCATTCCTATAAAGATACAATTAGGTAAGAACAGTTAGGTAAGAACAATTAGGTAAGAACACACACACACACACACACACACACACACACACACACACACACACACACACACTACATACCTCCTCATCTTCCAATCCCACAAGGTCCTACAACTCAATCAACACCCCTGGAGGATGTGAGTTGTCCAAATTTTGTTGATATGTATATTGACCTATTATCATTACCCCTATATTTTTCAGGCAAATAACCGTCTTCTCCTACATATTACACATATGACAGAATGTAAAGCTTCATTAGCGGTAACATGGAAAAAGTAGTGTTCATGTGTAGTAGGTTACAACCATAAAAAAAAAACAACCTTGGAAGATTTTACAGTCTACATTAAAAAAAAAAAAAAAAAAATGGGAGCATAGTCTTTCGGCAAAGGGGGAGAAAACGTTTTTTTTTTTTTCCTCGCTAGCGGTAAATTCGGAAGCACTCGGAGGAGTAATCTCACTTTGCCGGCCAATTACTCGAAAACTATTGGGCCTATCGACTTCCTGTAAGAACCATGATAAAGAGCAGTAAAATCTGCGTATGTTCATTTGCAGAATATAAGCCTTTGGGAGCATTTTGTGTTGGAAAAGTTGGGGGAACAGCCTTGGTTTTTTTTCCTCGCTAGCGGTAAACTCGGCAGCGCTCGGAGTAATCTCACTTTGTCGGCCAATTGCTCGAAAACTATTGGACGTATCGATTTCCTGTACGAACCTTGATAAAGAGCAGTAAATTCTACATATGTACGAGACATAACAATGTAATATCTATGATAAGAAATCGTTGTTACGTAGGCGGGAATATTGCGTATGCTATGTGCACATGAAAGTGACGTACGGACGTGAGTTCCTAGTTGTTTTTGGCGATTTACTCGCAAACTATGAGGCGTATCGAAACCACAGATCTTTTTACATTAGTATGATGGTTTGAATAGTAATGAACATATGACATAATATTTGTAGGTTTTCTGTATACCTTAGTTATCAGGGACCAAAATGTTTTGAAGACTAAGGTATACAGAAAACCTACAAATATTAAGTCATATGTTCATTACTATTCAAACCATCATATTAATGTAAAAAGATCTGTGTTCATATTCATGTACCGAAGAGCATATAGAATTTCAGACCCAGAATTTTTAGATGATGAACTAAAAATGATTCAGAGTATTGGAAAGAAACTAAAATATCCACAAAGCATACTAACTCAGTGCCACAATACAGTCAAGAGACGATTCCTTGAAGGGAAAACTAATAAGCCAGATCGCCAGAACATTCAAAGAACCCTTGTCCTCCCTTTCCACGAAAATTTTCTTGATGTTGTTCACATACTGAGGAAACTCAATGTACAAGTAGTATTCAAATATGAGAACACCATAAAAAAAAACCTCATCAAGAACAGCCCTTTCAGTAATTCAGGCGTTGTTTACAAAATCCTGTGTAAAAGCTGTAACAAATTTTATATAGGACAATCTGGAAAAGATTTGGAAACTAGAATCTCACAACATAAATACAGTGTAAGGACAGCCCAACAGAGTAGTGGTTTATTTCAGTACAAAGCATCCAGTGATCACCATATTGACTGGACAGGCTCCAAGATTCTAGCAAGATCAAAAAGCTTAGATGAAAGAAATGTAATAGAAATTTGTCTAATTTTTGGCACATATGAAAAGAATGTAAACATGAGATATGGTCATTTTAAGTGTGATAAATTGTTAACTGAATTAATTTTAAAGCAGAGTCCCCCAGACTAATACGTGATTGTTCCTTGTCATCTCCTGGTGGTGTAGTCACACCTGTGTGGGACACAGCAAGCATTAATCCTCTAGGTCTTAAGTTAAGCAGCAGTATTTATCCCTTCCTCCCTCCCCCCTCTCTCCTTCCCCCTCCCTCCCACTCCCCTTTCCTCCCCTCCTACTCCCTCCTCCTTTGTCACGTGCATTTTTAGATTCAGGTTATCCTTTGTTGTGTTCCACTCCCTGCTGCAGGTGACCCTAAGTTAAGCCGCGGGTAAAAATTCAGGTCATCCATTGTTCTGTGTGCCACTACCTGCTGTGGGTGTACATAAAAGACCTCTACCATCTACGTTTCTGTCTCACTCTGTCTGAAGATGTAATATACGAAAGTACTCACTGTCGCTCCTTTCATTTCTCCTGTGGTTAGTTTGCATATATATATATATATATATATATATATATATGGCACACACCCACGGACGCCAGTGAACAGTTATGAGACCGTGAAAAAACACTGAAAAGTTATCCTTTATGTGAACTGTTCTTAAAAGATGCAGCGATTTCCTGTACAGAAAGATATAACATGACGTGTGCAGTGCTACTCTCATTGGAAGGTGTTGCGTGACAGTGAATAATATCTCTTCTTTTTCAGCAGAGAACCTAAAAAGCTCAGACTTGACTTTTTGTATCAGTGATTGCCAGGATGAAGAAAGGTCTGTCTTCTGACCAGTGGCAAAAGGTGCTATTTGAGGAGGAGACCGACAGCGAAGTAGGGGACGAGCTGAGCAATGTCCCAAGTGAGAAGGAATGGGACGAGGTCCAGGAGGATTCCCCTCGGGCGGCATTGCCCATGCTACAAGAATGACGGGAGCAGATACCACCACCACCAGTGTCAGGACTGTCGGCCCAATCATCGTCTTCACTTGGACCTCTCGCTCATACAGCCATCATGGTCTCTCCACCTCAAGCCTCTAGTTCCCCCTTGGCCGAGCCTATGTCACCGGAAGCTGGGCCAAGTTACACGACACTGGCACCTGCACGGCACGCCTGCGGCGCAACTGATGCAGGAGGCGACTGTGTCGTCGTCCCCTGCTCAGTCGACAAAGGCGCTGTCTCCAACAGCGATAATCCCCCCCAGCGTTTTCCAGCAGCACGAGACAGTCTCGTCCTCCTCATCATTGGAACCCTCACCACCTCGACGAGGCCGGCGTGGTCCATGGCCCGGCTAAGGGGGGCGGCCAAGGGGTGTCCGAAGAGGAACAAGGGTGTCAGTACGCCGACCCACTGCAACCACTGCTGGAGGTGTTGCCACAACGGATGAAGGATGGAGCAGTGACCCTTTCACACCAGCTAATGGGCCCTTCACAGGATCCCCAGAAATGAAGGTGGATCCGCCAACAACTCCTCTCCAGTTCTTCCAGCTGTTCTTCATGAGGGAGTTGTTGACATATTTCACCCACGAGACCAACAGTTACACGTCATTCCTGGGGACTGCGTTGGATGCATGGTTCATCTGCAACGAAGAGGAGCTGGCCAAGTTCCTGGGGCTTTACTTTTTCATGGGGGTTATGAATCTCCCGAGCATCCGGCACTACTGGATGAGATCCGGCCTCCACAACTACCTCCTCTTTATGCAAGTGATGAGTGGAAGGCGTTTCAGGGCGATCCTGAGACACTTCTATGCGTTCAATTCGTTTGCGATACCCCAGGACAATGAAGACCGGCTCATCAGGTTCGCACGGTGATGCAGTATCTCTTTCAGTGGTTCCAGAAAACCTACTTACCCGAGGAGCACCTCAGCCTGGATGAGGGCTCACTGCCATGGAAGGGGCGCCTAAGCTTCCACGTGTACAACCCGATGAAGCCCTCAAAATATTCCATCAAGCTTTATATCCTGGCTGAGGCTTCCTCGGGTTCCATCTGGAATTTTGAGTTGTATACGGGGCAGAAGAGGGCGCTGGAGACCACCATGTGGAGTCTTGTAGAACCGCTGAAGGATCAGGGATACAGAGTTTATATGGACAACTATTATAACTCTGTATCCCTGTGCGAACGCCTCTTCAGTGCAGGAACCTACGTGTGTAGGACCCTACGCTTGGCAAGAGGAGCACCAAAGTAGCTGCAGGACATCGCCAGGACCACGAACCTGCTAGTGTTCACCTTCCACTGCACAGGCACCATCCAGAAGCAGGTTTGAAGGAAGACCAGGGCTCCCGACGGGAGGACAACCTATGTCCAGAAGACTGTGGACAAGCCCGTCGTGGTGGATGACTATAATCAACACATGGGTGGGGTGGACCACTTTGACCAGATGGTCCAATACTACCTCATCCAGCGGCTGACCGTGAAATGAGCCAAGAAGATCACCTTCTACTTCATTCACATGGCCATTTTCAATGCGTTCGCCCTGTACAAGAAGTGCTCACGTGGGTCAGTCAGTCTGCTTGAATTCGTGGAGGAGATAGTGGACAAGCTCTTCTACTTTGATGAAGCAGAGTGGCCCGCATCAGGGCAATTCATCCACCATGCCCCTGACCTTCCAACCCGACGGCCAGCAGGACATCCAGCACCTGTGGCACCTGCTGCAGTGCCAGCACAGGTGCCATCACCACCGGCTCCTGCACAAACACCACTATCTCCAGGAGGAGGGCCAGGACAAGAGTCAGCACCACCATCGCCTGCAAGACCAGCACAGGTGCTGAGAGAACCTTCACCGGTTCCTGGTCCGACGGGAGAACCTACTGCCGCTGCCATGCCCGGGCCTGCAGCTGCACCTCCAGGACAACAGGACTGGGGAATGCCAGGAGGACATCCAGCCAAGCGTCGTCATTTCATCGATGACAGAGTATGGCTGGATACGACACTGGGCCACCGACGGGAGAGGATCCCCAACCGGAGGAGACTGCGGTGCACCCTGTGTTCCATGGCGAAGATGAGGAGGGACACAAGTCACATGTGTCGTGTTTGTGATGTGGCACTGTGCGTGGGTGATTGCTTCGAACGGTTCCATGCCGAGCAAAGTATTCCCTAGTGCAGTGTACACACACACACACACACACACACACACACACACACACACACTAACACAGACACTCACACACACACTCACACACACACTACCACACTTACACACACACTAACACAGACACACACACACACTCACACACACACTACCACACTTACACACTAACACAGACACACACACACACTCACACATACACTAACACACTTACACACACACTAACACAGACACTCACACACACACTCGCACACACACTACCACACTTACACACACACACACACACACACACACACACACACACACACACACACACACACACTAACACAGACACTCACACACACACTCACACACACACTACCACACTTACACACACACTAACACAGACACACACACACACTCACACACACACTACCACACTTACACACTAACACAGACACACACACACACACTCACACATACACTAACACACTTACACACACACTAACACAGACACTCACACACACACTCGCACACACACTACCACACTTACACACACACACACACACACACACACACACACACACACACACACATTCTACTAACTGGGGACTTCAATACAAATATAAATTGGAATACTCTAGATATAAATAGCCAAGAAAGCTGTTGGGACCAAAAGCTCCTGGATCTTGTACAAGAGTTTTTCTTAATGCAACATGTGAGGGAAACCACCAGAAAAAGAGGACTTGATGTACCTTCAGTGCTAGATCTAATATTTACAAGGCAAGAAAATGATATTGACAGTTTAATATTCACCCTCCACTCGGCAAAAGCGATCATGCAGTACGAAATTATAACTTCAGGATAGCATATGACATAGTAAACAGCAATGATAGTTACAAAAAGAGCCTAAACTATAAAAAGGGAAATTATCAAGACCTAAAGAAGTATTTCTTAGAAGTTGACTGGGAAAATGAGCTTAGAGGACAAGATTTAAATGCTGTATATAAAAAATTTTGTGAATTTTATGAAATAGGAGTCCAGAAGTACATCCCACAGCACAAAGAAGCAGATAAGAAAATACAGAAATGGTTCAATACAGAATGTAAAAAATCAAAAGAAAGAAGAGATTTGTTGTGGAATAGATACAGAAGACACAATAGTGAAAGGGCATATAATAATTACAAACAGGCAAGAAACGACTATACAAGAATAAGGAGGGAAGCCCAAAAACAGTTTGAGGAGGATATGATAAATAAAAGTAGTGATCAACCAAAGCTGTTTTACAGCTATATCAGAAGCAAAACTAAAGCAAAAGATATAATACAATCCTTTACGGACGAGGGAATCACTTATACACAAGAGAAAGATATTTGTGAAGCACTAAATAAGAATTTCTAATTAGTTTTTACAGAAGAAAAAAATTTTGAGAGGGACTATGTGGAACACGCATGTCCACACATACTACCAGATATACAAATAGCAGAAAAAGTAATACAGGAGGAGTTAAGTAGATTAGACAGAGGAAAAGCAAGTGGTCCTGATGAAATTTCATGTTGGGTATTACGAGAATGTGCAAAGGAGTTAAGTAAATCATTATTTTTAATTTTCAAGAAATCCTTGAGTCAAGGTAAACTACCTGATATTTGGAAAAAAGCAAATAATGTCCCCTCATTCAAGAAAGGAAATAGACAAAATCCACTCAACTACCGACCAGTATCACTGACCAGTGTTGTAAGCAAGGTATTAGAAAAACTTATAAGAAAAGCTTGGGTAAACCATCTAGAAGAACACAGTATGATAACAGAAAGACAGTTTGGTTTCAGAAAAGGAAAATCATGTGTTACTAATCTGTTGAGTTACTATGACAGAGTAACAAACACAATACAGGAAAGGGAAGGATGGGTGGACAGTATCTATTTAGATTTTAAGAAAGCTGTTGACACAGTACCACACCAAAGACTTTTATGGAAACTGTACCATCAAGGAGGAATTCGAGGCAAACTGTTTTGTTGGACGCAAGACTTTCTCATAAAAAAAGAAATGAGGACAGTACTAAGAGGAAACTACTCATCATGGAAAGAAGTGACTAGTGGAGTACCACAGGGTTCAGTGCTGGCACCAATCATGTTTTTAGTGTATATAAATGATATAAACAGTAACACTGGAAATGAGAGCTATCTGAATATGTTTGCAGATGATGCAAAAATACAAAGGAGAATTACTAACACAGACTCTTGTAAAGAGCTACAAGAAGAATTAAATAAACTTCATGAATGGATTAGTACATGGCAAATGGAATTCAGTGTGGACAAGTGTCATGTAATCAAGTTTGGTAAAAGTGGAAAAAGACCTGATTGGGATTATAAGTTAGGAAATAAAACCCTATACACATCAGAAAGAGAGAAAGACCTAGGTGTGATTATCAATAACAGACTATCTCCGGCTGACCACATCAGCGAGAAGGTACGGAACATGTATACACTGCTTGCAAATATGAGAAGAGCATTCACATACATAAATGAAGACATGCTAAGAAGGATAATAACAGCATTCATTAGACCAACCCTGGAATATGCATCAGTAGTCTGGAGTCCTCATCTCAAAAAGCATATAGACAAGATTGAAAAAGTTCAAAGGGCCGCTACAAGATGGATACCAAGCTTAAGGGACCTAAGCTACAAAGAAAGACTAAATAAACTGAATCTACCAACACTACAGGAGAGAAGGAAAAGAGGTGACATGATAATGCTATATAAATGCATATCAGGAAAGGAGAAAATAGATATAAATGATTACTTAACATATGGAGAAGCATCAGCAAGAGGACACTGCAAAAAACTGCATAAGAAGATAGGTGATAAAGACATAAGGAAATTCAGTTTCCCAAACAGAGCAATTGATCAATGGAATGCACTACCGAATGAAATAGTGTGTGCCAAAACAATTCATCAATTTAAGGATATGTACGATAAATATGGTTTAAGACACGGTTCAGTACGAGCTTGACTCATTCCTATAAAGATACAATTAGGTAAGAACAGTTAGGTAAGAACAATTAGGTAAGAACACACACACACACACACACACACACACACACACACACACACACACACACACTACATACCTCCTCATCTTCCAATCCCACAAGGTCCTACAACTCAATCAACACCCCTGGAGGATGTGAGTTGTCCAAATTTTGTTGATATGTATATTGACCTATTATCATTACCCCTATATTTTTCAGGCAAATAACCGTCTTCTCCTACATATTACACATATGACAGAATGTAAAGCTTCATTAGCGGTAACATGGAAAAAGTAGTGTTCATGTGTAGTAGGTTACAACCATAAAAAAAAAAACAACCTTGGAAGATTTTACAGTCTACATTAAAAAAAAAAAAAAAAAAATGGGAGCATAGTCTTTAGGCAAAGGGGGAGAAAACGTTTTTTTTTTTTTCCTCGCTAGCGGTAAATTCGGAAGCACTCGGAGGAGTAATCTCACTTTGTCGGCCAATTACTCGAAAACTATTGGGCCTATCGACTTCCTGTAAGAACCATGATAAAGAGCAGTAAAATCTGCGTATGTTTATTTGCAGAATATAAGCCTTTGGGAGCATTTTGTGTTGGAAAAGTTGGGGGAACAGCCTTGGTTTTTTTTCCTCGCTAGCGGTAAACTCGGCAGCGCTCGGAGTAATCTCACTTTGTCGGCCAATTGCTCGAAAACTATTGGACGTATCGATTTCCTGTACGAACCTTGATAAAGAGCAGTAAATTCTACATATGTACGAGACATAACAATGTAATATCTATGATAAGAAATCGTTGTTACGTAGGCGGGAATATTGCGTATGCTATGTGCACATGAAAGTGACGTACGGACGTGAGTTCCTAGTTGTTTTTGGCGATTTACTCGCAAACTATGAGGCGTATCGAAACCAAAAGGTGCTCATTAGAAAGCTGGTGAAATTCTGCATAATATTATGGAATAAAAACATAGCATGTGCGAGAAAATTTCAGTGTTTTAGCTCCTTGATTTTTTCAAAAAATGGCTTTCAATTTTTGGCTATTTTCTCGAAAACTACAAATCATATCACAGCCGGATTTGTCTCTTTAGAAAGCTAATGAAATTCTCTATAAAATCTTCTGATAACATTTTCCTGTATGATAGAAAACATTCGAATGGTGATGTTGGGAATTGAACGTGATGTAGTGAAATGTTCATTGACGGCCACCTAATGTTGTTTTATTCGGATTTTCCTGTTTTATTGTGGTGCTTATCAGCTAGAACAGACATCGACGAAAAAGCTGATATAGGTTTCATGGCAGTATATTGATGTTTGGGTGGCGAAAATAAGGAGAGAATACGTGTTATTTGCTGCATGTGGGCAGCCGGGCCAGGCGACTTCGCAGATAAAGTCGTGCGCCAGAAAACTTGCTGAAACTTATCATGTACGAGAGGGTTAAATCGTTGAGTTGTGTCGAAGATAAGTAGTTTGACTGAGAATTGTTGTTTGTAGATGCGTCTTGTCTCGTGGTAATAAAGCAGTCATAGATAATTATAGCAGGTTTCTTGTCCTCATTTTACCTCTGTTGTTTACCACTGTTGTTCTATTTTTTTTTTTTACCACTTCACCACACCTGTGCACTTCTTTTTCAGTGCCACATTTCAGTCTTCTTTTACCACTGCCACCTATGTCGATAGACGTAGTCGAGGGGTTTAATTAGATGGCAAGAGTTACTGTAGGTGTACTGTAGATTAACCCCTTAACCGTGGGGCATCACTTTCGTGACGCTTGGGAGCAAGGGATCATACTATGGGGCATCACTTTTGTGATTCTGTGTTATTTTGAATTCGCCTGGGCTTTCAAGTGGTGGCTTGTATCATCTATCAGTACTGCCAATGTCCAACACTAGTCAGCACTCCTAATCTCATCTGTACTCCCATCCATTGTTGACAATTTAGCCATTTCTCCCTGTTCTTGACTCCCCTCCCTACCTCCCCTCCATTACCCTCTCCTCTCGCCTGCCCGTCCGTGCTATGCTAAGTAAATCTTCCCTGGAATTTTCCACTGATTTCATTTATTGAAATAAGCCCTATGCCCTATTCTGATACCAAATAATATATAAAAAAAAGAAATAAGGTAAGTGAGAGTGCCATACACCTGGAATTGGCTAATTATCACCTGACAACACCTCACGTGCACTTGTTCGCTAATTTTCGCTGTTTATTTCCCCTTGAAATATGCCGTATAATCTATTCTCGTAATAAAAATATATATAAGAAAGGAAGGGAGAAGCCTAAGTGTTATTTACATTCACCTGGAACTACCTAAATATTGCAGGCCACCACACTGTATTCTACACTAAGTATATCTTCCCTGGAATTTTCCACTGATTTCATCCATTGAAATAAGCCCTATGCCCTATTCTGATACCAAATAATATATACAAAAAAGAAATAAGGTAAGTGATAGTGCCATACACCTGGAATTGGCTAATTATCACCTGACAACACCTCACGTACACTCATTCGCTAATTTTTGCTGTTTATTTCCTCTTGAAATATGCCGTATAATCTATTCTCATAATAAATATATATATAATGAGGGAAGGGAGAAGCCTAAGTGATATTTACATTCACCTGGAACTACCTAATTTATTATGTATTGGCTAGATTTCCTGCCAATCATTTCATAGCTATATATTAGCAGGTGTCACAAGGCTGACATTGTCAGTATTACACTCTCGCTAGAGGCAGGCCACCAGTATCAGTTTACTGTCGTCTTTCAGGGTGAAAGTACGTCGGATTCGCGCCTGTCAAATTCTGCTGCTTTTTAACTCCATGCAAAGGGCTGATAAATGATAGAGAGTGACTACAATCTTTCTGGTGAGTAAAACAGTGCAAGTGGAAATGTAAATAATGTGTTAATAATGTGTAAACAGCAAGTGAAAGCAATGAACGTAAATATAAGTGAACAGTGGAAAATAGTTTTATAAGTTACTGCAAGTAACAGTGCCTATAACAGTGTAAATAAAATAGAAATGTAAATAATGTAAATAAAATAGAGAATGTAAACAGAAATGTAAATGAGCAGTATTATAAGAATACAAGTATATATACTAGGAGTAATGAAAGTGAAAGTTTCACTCTAGCATGTATGAATACTATGAGTTATGAGAGTGAAGGCGAAAGTGAATTTCACTCTCAACACTAGTATACAGGACGAGAAAGTGAATGCTACATATTTTACTGAAAGAGAAATTGAATGCCTACAGTGACAATAAACCACTATTACTGAAGGAAACTTATGGATAAAGACTGTAGATATATATAAGTGTTATATAGTAATAGAAATATAAAGTGTGAGGAGTTTTATTAATAATAAATGACAGAACACCAGCGGCGAACGATCGCAAGTGGGAAGGTCATATGCCCTCGTAATTTTCATTGCTTTCACAGTTTTTTTTTTTTTTTGGAGTATGGAATCCAAACTATTTGAGAATCATAGAATAGTGTTTCTAGTGATAATATCAGGCTGTGGTAATCATATTATGGGTTGTCAGGAAGTGTAAAGTGGAGACTTTGTTACCCAACTTCAGAGGTCTCCACAAGTCCTACGGTACTCGACGAAGGCTTAAAAAATATCCCAGGAGAAAGCTGAAGGTATGTGCCATAAGCATATGTAATTTAAATATTCTAGGACTAATAACTGATTTTTGGCAAATATTTTTAGAGAGTCTGTCAGAGCGCGAATATGCCCGAGGGAGCCGCAAGTCAAAGCAAAACAAGCCCGCAGTTTAGGGGTTAATTGTCTGCCACTAGTGTCGGTAGAATAAAGTAGGGAGGTAATTAGGTAATCAGGTTAATAGGTGAAAACCAGTGCCATTAAAGTCGTGAGACGATGGATAATTTTTTGCCATTCTGTTGATAACGTTACAGTCAAATATAGGGAAAGAGATCATACATGTATCATAGTTTTACGGCTGCCCCTCTATCACCATTGGAGGGTAACTTGGTCTGCGGCCAGTAATATGGTGAGGCGTCGAGTGGAGTGAATAGGTAGGTCTCTATCTCATTTTCCTCCCTCTGTGTATTCTTTTATCAAAAGTGGGGTGTTATAGGCACTCTTGTGTTACGGAGTTTATTGTACACAGCTATATCGAAACGTGATTGACAGCGTAACATAACGTGATGGCAAACCTCTTCGCTGACCCTATCTTCTGCCTTCTGCCCTCGATTGTACTCTTTGGCCCTCTGGCTATTCTCTCTGAAGTCTAAGAATATATACTGCTGGGTAGGGGATGTAGTGTCTGGCAGATATCCGTGAGTAGTTTCCATGACGTCAGACAACTGGCCCAAACTTGTTAACCTGCTCATATCTTGAAATTCTTGTATTGTCTGAACTAAAAAAAAATTGAGATACAGTATGTGTTAGGACATTCTTGATGGTCTGGGGCAACAAGGTTGTTGATATACATCATGTGGATTGACATTCCTAGTGAGAAACTGTGTATGTCACCAGGAGACACCACATACTGTACATTGTGATATGAAATATATACTAGTGCCTGTAAGCACTACATATCAATAACTGTTACACATGACATATTAACATTCATGTATTAATGCTGATACGTGTAGGCTGGTCCTTCGTTTTTCCCATCCAACTTGTCTAATTACTTTCCATAAGTACCAAACTCTGTCATAATCCCAATCTCCTACTCCCTGTATCGTCTAAAAATTCCCTCGGATGCCCTGACTTCCTCATCACTACTGGCTCGAAAAGTGAGCCAAGCAACTCAGGATTCACACTCACGGAGAGATAGGACAAATAACGCTGGCTGTAACACGTGGAAATGCTGGAGCATGTACCTGGTAACTACAAGTATATATATATATATATTTTCTTTTAATAACAGAACGAAGGAAGGAAAAACAAATGAAGAAAAAAAATAATCCATACACCAGATTACTGGTCTCCTCTGTTCATAAAATATCTGTAACAGTTAGACTTGAGCAGCTGTGGGTTGAAATTTGGAGGGAAACAACTCTGGGGAAGCGAGTTCCAGAGAGATGCAGTTCAGGGAGTAAAAGGATTCTAATAGGCAGAAGTTCTGCAATATGACTCAGTGGCATTCCAGTCAAGAGCGCTACCAAATGCCCGAGTAGCATGAGGGAAGGCATGGAGAGGTGGCATCATGGACGCAACTTCATCTGAGCATTTGCCAAAAAAATATCTGTAAAATAATGCAAGGAAGGCAACATTCCTTCTTACTTGCAGGGGAGGTAGTTTATTTGTAATGGCAGGGTTGTTAATAATTCTAACAGCTTTGCTCTGAATTTTATCTAGTTGTTTAATGCAACCTCGCCACATCCATTCCACAAGGGTTAGCATTATTCAAGCTATTATTCAAGCTGAGAGCACACATGACTCTTATAAATTATGGCCAACTGCTCATCGGCAAAGAAGTTACGGACTCTGTACAATAATCCAAGTTTCTTTGATGCGGTTTTAGCAAGTGATCAAACATGAGAGGTCCAGCTGAGGCCATTGTTAAGTGAGACTCCAAGAATTTCGATACTTTTGGAGATAGGAATATTAGTGGCACTGAAGGTAATGTACGAATCTGGTGTTACGGAACAGAGAGAGATAATGAACACTTCAAGTGAGAATACTAAAATCACTACTGTCCCGCAAAGTTCCAGGTTCAAAACAAAAGACTTAGGTAAAATTACAAGTTAAAGTTTAATGCTCAGACTAACAACTAAACATTCAGGACTCAAGGATAATGTAATGGCAAAACAGGTTACATATATGGTTAACTGCAATAGCCTCTATTAACACGAATTTAGCAAGAGCAAATTTATCTAAGTCAGCCCTGATAAAATGAGAAAACCGGATAAAGCTGAGTTAAAGCAAGATATAATATTATTACAGATACAAAATATTACTAATACTGGCTGACAGTATGGAACCAATATGAATCATAAAAACTTTACCAGGCTTATGAATTAACGCCTTAGGCTATACAGTACAAGAAAAATGGTAATAACACTTATACTCAAATTATACAGCAGCTAGATGGCTGGAGACCTCCTGAGCACTCACAAAAATAATAATATACTGTACAGGGGAGGACAGAGATGTGAACAGAATGAGGAGTAGATCTAAGTGGCAACTAATGCGGAGACTGAGTTCATTATATAGGGGGCCGGCAGAACTTGATTCAACTTGTAAGAAGGACGCGCAAATGAAGGCATAGGGGACGAAGAGTTGACAATCCTGCTCTGAACAACAGAAAGAACGACTTACTCTACTATAAGGGGAGAAGGGGGAAGTGAGGTAAAACACGCAAGACTGGTCACTATGGAAGCCACATGGCGAATCGTAAACAAACATGCAGCATACTGTATATTAGGATCATACAAAGGATGATGCAATCATGAACAAAACTGAATCATAATTTAGAATTATACAAGGGATGATGAAATCATAGGCTATGTAACACCTCCCCACAGAGAAAAAGAAATTTACAAAGGAAATTTCTAATTACTATAAGACAATTTATCTAAAGCAATCTGCAATAACATTTTCTTTCCCCTTGACATGTTGTATGTCTAATGAATACTCCTGAAGAAGTAGACTCCATCTTGTCAATCTCTGATTTTTATCTTTAAACTTACTAAGGAATTTCAGTGGGTTATGATCGGTATAAATGACTACGGGGTCAAAACCAGAACACAAATAAAATGAAAAATGCTGTAAACCCAAAATCAAGGCCAAAAGCTCTTTCTCAATAGTTGAGTAGTTCTTTTGATGTGGAGTGAACTTCTTACTGTAATAAGATACAGGGTGTTCAATACCCTGATCATCCTCCTGAAGCAAAACAGCCCCAGCTCCTGTATCACTTGCGTCAACAGCCATCTTAAAAGGCTTAGCAAAATTTGGAGTAGCGAACACTGGCTGACTTAATAGGATAGCTTTAAGTTTACCGAAAGAGGATTCACAGTTATCGGTCCAGACAAATTTAACTCCCTTTTTCAGTAGGTCTGTAAGTGGTGATAGAAGAATTGAAAAGTTAAGAACAAATCTCCTGTAATAACCTACCATTCCCAAAAATCTTTGTAGCTCTTTCCTACTTTTAGGTCTGGGAAGATCACTTATAACCTGAACCTTAGCTCCTGGTGGTGCAACTTGTCCATCACCAATTACGCACCCAAGGTACTGAACTTTAGCTTGACCAAACTCACTTTGATAAATTAGCTACAAGATTAGCCTGAACCAAACGCTCAAGAAATTTACTGACATGGCATAGGTGATCTTTTCAGTTGTCACTGAAGATTAATACATCATCAATATAAACAACACACTCTGCCAAACCCTCTGTTACAATATTCATGAGCTTCTGAAAAGTGGTTGGTGCATTCTCCATACCATATGGCATTACAGAACATGCAAAAGTCTTTCCTAGTGTTACAAAACATGGGATCTCCCTAGCACGTTTAGTCATAGGTACTTGCCAGTATCCCTTTAACAAATCAAACTTACTTATGTACCTAGCCTTTCTGATCTTGTCTATGCAATCTTCCACGCAAGGGAGAGGGTAAGTGTCTGTTTTGGTTATCTGATTAACACGTCTGTAGTTGATGCAAAGCCGCTGTGACCCTCCTGGCTTAGGGACTAGAGTGACAGAAGAACTCCACTCACTCTGACAGGGCTCAATCATCTTGTGGTCCAACAGGTAGCCAAGCTCCTTCTGGATGAGAGGAACTTTCACTGGGTTCACACGATAAGGAGGCAGTTTAATTGGCTTTGCGTCTCCAACATCGATATCATGCATCAACTCAGAGGTTCTTCCTGGAGTGTCACGGAACACTTGCGGGTACTCCTGCAGTAATGCCGAAAACTTCTGCCTTTCCTCGGGAGCTAGATGAGAAAGCTTAATCTGGAGATCATTCATGATATCAGGATTCTTCCCCAAACTATCACTCAGGCTCATACTGCATGGGAGAGCTTCACTTGCAGACTCGCGTGGAACAGCTACAGTGCAGACTGGGTTATTTTCGTCCCGCCTGTGATATAACTTTAGCATGTTGATGTGACAAAGTTGCTTCTTTCTTTCTACAATCTGGTGTGGCGATGACATAGTTGACATCACTGAGTTTCTTCTCCACGAAATAAGGACCACTAAACTTGGCTTGAAGAGGTTGCCCATGCACTGGTAGCAGAATCAAAATCTGATCTCCTGGCTGAAAGTAGCGTAACTTGGACTTCTTATCATACCAAGTCTTCATCTTCTCCTGAGCAGCTCCTAAATTCTCTCTCGCCAGCTGTAAAGCAGTGGACAGCCGTTCTATGAACTTCATCACATACTCCAGCAGGTTGACGTCATCTTCCTCTGACAGCTAGCATTCCTTGAGTAGTTTAAGGGGTCCTCTTACTTCATGGCCAAACTGTAGTTCAAAGGGTGAGAAGCCCAGTGATTCATTTGGAGCTTCTCTTGCGGCAAATACAACGAATGGAAGACCTTTATCCCAATCTTTCTGATGTTCCAAACAGTATTTTCTGAGCATCGATTTGAGTGTTTGATGATATCTCTCCAACGCTCCTTGAGTCTGGGGATGGTAAGCTGAAGACATGATCTGGGTGATGCCCAACTCTTTCAGAGACTGCTTGAAAACATTTGACATGAAATTACTTCCCCGGTCTGACTGTACCTCCTTGGGCAGACCAAACTTGGTGAAGAATCCTAGCATTTCCTTAACCACATTCTCTGCTGAGATATTTCTAAGTGGAATGGCTTCAGGATAACGAGTAGCCATATCAATCAAGGTCAACACATAAGAAAATCCTGAAGAAGTCTTAGGAAGAGGGCCCACAATCCACCAACACTCGGGTGAATGGCGCCTCAAAAGGAGGAATGGAAACTAGAGGTGCAACCTTTTCGGTCTGATTACACTTCCCCACAACTTGACAGGTGTGACAAGACTTACAATACCAGGAAACATCTCTGAAGATACCTGGCCAGTAGAAGTGTTTCAAAATGCGTGCCACAGTCTTCCTCACTCCAAGGTGTCCTGCCAAACTGGAATCATGTGCCAGTCTAATGATATCTTGCCTTCAAACACGAGGGATGACAACTTGATGTACAACCTTCCATTCACAGTCGGCTGATGCTGTTCGGGGTCTCCACTTCCTCATAAGTACTCCTGACTTTATATAATAACAAGTAGAAGCACCAGCTGACTCTTCCTCACTGCAAGCAGAGTTAGCTAGACCTTTCAACTCAGGGTCAGCAACCTGCAACTCAACCAACTCTTGACGAGACCAATTATCAACACTACGGGGTACTGCCTCATCTGGTGAGTGGTCCAAATTAGCAAGAAAAGTGTCAGCTAGGATAACATCATCATCATCATTATCCTCTAAGTCACCAGTAACTTTAGACTTAGCCCTAGTGACAGCACATGCAGGGAACACATCAGGGACATCACAATCCTGGGTCGCAGTCACTGGTTCACTAGACAACTAAGGAGCTGGACACACTTGACTTCCACCAATATCATTTCCAAGTAAGAAAGTTACTCCTGACATTGGGAGGGTCTCAACCAACCCAACCATAACGGAACCATTAACAAAACCAGACTCTAAATTCACTCTGCACAGAGGGACAGAGAAGTAATTATTCCCTACACCTTGTAAGATTACAGTTTCATCAGAGGAATTAACATTAGAGCCTAGAACACTGGTCAGCATAAGGGATTGGCAAGCACCTGTATCACGATATATTTTAACTGATTTCCTGTCATTACTGTCCAGAGGACTGACAAACCCAACAGACAGGAAAATAGCACATGAAGTCTTGAGTGTCACCCACGTTACTGCTCAAAAGAGGAGCTTCATCATGAGAATTTAATTTACCCCTCAAAGCAGGTTCAGTTAACTCGGTTAAAGAATTCTGGGAACTCTCAAGGGTGGACACTAGACCAATTGACTGAATATTTAAAGACTCCTTTTTGTTCACGTCACGCTGTCTCCTGAAACATTTCTCCGTAGTATGACCAAGTTTACTACAATAAGTACATTTACTTTTCTGAAATCTAGAGGTGGAGCTGGTATTTACTTCCTGAGAAACATCATCTTTATTCTCTTTCCTGTTACCTGTACCCTGAGTAGAGGCAACGTACTTGCTCTCAGCTTTCTTTTTTTTCCTTAGAATATCTCTTATGAGTGAGAACATATTCATCAGCTAAAACTGAAGCATCAGACAAATTATCTATTCTTTTCTCATCAAGATATAGGCTTACATCTTTATTAATACACCTTCTGAAGTCCTCCAGCAAAATCATCTGCTTAAATTTATCAAAATTAGAATTTACATTCTTAGAATTTAACCACTGCTCTAACAGATCTTCTTTGATTTTTGCATACTCAACATGGGATTGCTTATCTTGCTTATAAGTTGTCCTAAATTTTACTCTGTAGGCTTCAGGAACAAGCTCATAGGCCTTAAGAATCAAGCTCTTAACTACATCATAATTATCAGATTGATCCTGAGGCAAAGATGCATAAGTTACTTGAGCTTTACCGGTGAGAAGGAGTACTGGCCAAAACTTTTTGGGCCAATTAAAACCTGTAGCTACCCTCTCAAACAACTGAAAATACTTTGTTAAATCAGATTCATTAAAAGGAGGGACAAGTTTAACATTTTTAGCCACATCAAAATCATCAGAGCTAGATGATCCAGTTCCACCTTGTTTCATGCGATACTCATGGTCTGCCTGAATCCTAGCAAGTTCAATTTGTGCCTGAGCCTGTGCCTGTGCCTCCTGAATACGAGCCTGAGACTCAGCCTCCTTAGCACGTGCCTGAAACTCAACCTCTTTAGCACGAGCCTCCTGCAGGGCTAGCTGAAACTTAGCTATTTCAATCTGCGTTTGCTCATCTGGAGGAGTTACATTAAACAAGCTTTTATTAATCATGCCAACAATTTGATCTTTAGAATGAGAGTGGACAGCAATTCCCAATTGTTGAGCAACAAGCTTAAGTTCATTCTTTGTTCTGTTTTCTACATCACACACTGTTTGCACATTTGACAAAAAATCTTTGGCTTCATCAAGAGTAGTAATAGCAGACATCATGAATAAATCACAGTCACAAATTATCAAGCAATATCCTTATGATAAAATCCAGAATATCCTGATAAGAGGTCGCCAAATTAATGTTACGGAACAGAGAGAGATAATGAACACTTCAAGTGAGAATACTAAAATCACTACTGTCCCGCAAAGTTCCAGGTTCAAAACAAAAGACTTAGGTAAAATTACAAGTTAAAGTTTAATGCTCAGACTAACAACTAAACATTCAGGACTCATAAGGATAATGTAATGGCAAAACAGGTTACATATATGGTTAACTGCACTAGCCTCTATTAACACGAATTTAGCAAGACCAAATTTATCTAAGTCAGCCCTGATAAAATGAGAAAACCGGATAATGCTGAGTTAAAGCAAGATATAATATTATTACAGATACAAAATACTACTAATACTGGCTGACAGTATGGAACCAATATGAATCATAAAAAGTTTACCAGGCTTACGAATTAACGCCTTAGGCTATACAGTACAAGAAAAATGGTAATAACACTTATACTCAAATTATACAGCAGCTAGATGGCTGGAGACTTCCTGAGCACTCACAAAAATAATAATATTCTGTACAGGGGAGGACAGAGATGTGAACAGAATGAGGAGTAGATCTAAGTGGCAACTAATGCGGAGACTGAGCTCATTATATAGGGGGCCGGCAGAGCTTGATTCAACTTGTAAGAAGGACGCACAAATGAAGGCATAGGGGACGAAGAGTTGACAATCCTGCTCTGAACAACAGAAAGAACGACTTACTCTACTATAAGGGGAGAAGGGGGAAGTGAGGTAAAACACGCAAGCCTGGTCACTATGGAAGCCACGTGGCGAATCGTGAACAAACATGCAGCATACTGTACATTAGGATCATACAAAGGATGATGCAATCATGAACAAAACTGAATCATAAGATAGAATTATACAAGGGATGATGAAATCATAGGCTATGTAACACTGGCAATATCTGTCTATTAGTAAATTGTATATATTTAGTTTTACTAGCATTAAAAGAGACAAGGTTGTTTTGTCCCCATTCACTGATCGTAGATAGGTCTTGATTTATGGAGAAGGTTGTACTGAGTTGAAAGGTAGAGATATTAGACTTTGTAAATGGGTGTCTAAGTGTGAATGAACTATGTAGTGTTGAGTCATCTGCATATGAATGGATGGGAATGTGGGTGACAGATAAGAGATCATTAAAATGAACCAGGAATAGGGTTGGCGCCAGAACTGACCCCTACGGCATGCCGGCGTTAATTGATTGGAAATTGGAATATACATCATCTACTTTTACTCTTATTTTCCTGTCACTAAGATATGAAGAAATCAAAGGAACAAAAGACGTTAGTCTATAGCATGGGAGTTTGGACAGCAGGGAACGGTGCCATACTCTGTTGAACGCTTTAGAAATATCAAGAGCTACTGCATGAGAGTCTCCATGTAGATCAATTGATTGATGGATGGTATGAGTTAGGAGATTCAGTATGTCAATGGTGGATCGTTCGTGGCGAAAACCATATTGTCTATCACTAATTAACTTGTTGGATTCAAGATGTATAACAATGTGCTTATTAATTAAAGTTTCAAATACCTTACCAAGAGAAGATGTGACAGCCATTGGACTGTAATCAGAGGGGTCAGAGGAACTTCCTTTCTTCGGAATTGAGTGGATATTGGCTACTTTCCATGAATTTGGGAGTAAAGAAATGCGTATGTATAGTCTGAATAATTTAGCTAGAACAGAGGCAAGTTTAGGGGAACACTTTTTCAAAACAATTGGCGGAATTCCATCTGGGCCTGGAGCTTTGTTGGTAGGTAAATTGTCTAGGATGGATTTTACATATCTTGTCTGTATTTTAAGTGTGGTAATATCGGGAGAGTCAAGTTTTAGTACTGGGACATTCTGGCTGGTATCATCTATGGCAGAGTTTCTGGCAAATGTACTGGCAAAAATATCTGCTTTCCGATGCGAGTCATTTGTAATGTTGCCATCTGAATATTTTAGTGGGGGAATGGAAGATGACATGTTAAAGTTATTATTGAAAGAATTAAGAGTTGACCAGAATATTCTATTGTAATTAGGGCTGTTAAGTAGTTTTGATGCTGTTAAGTAGTTCTGATGCTTTTAAATGATTTCTAGCAATTTTAAATTGAGAGAGTGATCCAGATGTTTTTTTATTTTAAGTAAGAGTTATATGCTAATGACTTTTGGGCTGTTGCTCTGGCACAGTTGCCATCAAAAAATTTTGGAGAGTTCGATCTTTTAGTGAACTGTTGACTTGGTATGAATAAATCAACACCAGCTAGTATTAAGTCGCAAATGTGGGACTGGGTGGAATTGGGATCACTAGAGAAGAAAGACTGCCATGGAATGTCAGCAAGATAATTTCTAAATCCATCCCAGTTTGCCCTATCAAAGTGCCATTGGGTCACCCTGACAGGTTCAGAAAAGGGAGGTGTGGGGGGGTTACTAATGAGGCTTTGATGAGATTGTGGTCAGAGGATCCAAGTGGTGACAGTACCTCTATCCTGTATTGATCTGGATTATTTGTCAAGAATAAATCTAAGAAATGGGCATTATGGTCAGGATTGTCAGGTATTCTGATTGGTTGCTTTACCGGCTGGGTGAGATTAAACGATTCTGCAACAACTCGCACTCTAGACCAGCGTCATCAGTCCTGCCAGAATGCAATAACCATTCAACATTATGTATGTTAAAATCACACAGAATGGTTATTTCGGTGCTAAGAGCAAGGTTAAGGTTACTCAACTGTGTGGATATGGAGTCAAATACACTGGGTTCCGAAGAAGCATTGGGGAAGCAATAAACTACACAAATATATTTGGTAATATTTTGACAATTTAGTTTATATAATGAGTAAGCAAAACTGGATGAAGTGAAATTTAAAATAGTGTCAACTGCATATTGGGATTTGATTTAAGAACAGGTGCCACCCTTGTTACGGAAGTTTGTAAGGAAATGGTAACCGGGAAAACAAAATGGGAATATATCAGCAGAGGCTTAGATTTGTGGTTCTGTGAGGAAAAGGGCCAAAGGGGATATGGATTGAAGGAAAAAATGAACTGAGTTTAAATTTGTGGTAAGGCCGCGGATGTTGGTGAAGAATAAGGCCGCCCTTTCACCTCTTCGCTGACGAGCATGAGCGGAAATAGCAACAGTCGCTGCCGGCACAGTCGCTTGATGGCAACCGAGAGGACCCTGTGCCACCAGCCCTACCCTGCCGATGGTGGCAATCCGAGGTACCACCTCATTTGATAATAATATTGCAGCAGCCATTACTAAAGAAAATGAATAGAAGGTGTGATATGTTATGCGCATGTAGTGTGGTGTAGACAGTTGAAGGTAGAGGTATCATGAGAGCATGCTGGCCTACTCTCTGTGTAAATCAATTCACAGAAAGTGTTCAGCAAAGGGAAATGGTCAGGATCAAGTCCAGAGGGCTGGTGAAACGGGAGTTCCAGCTCTCCCTATCACCAGCTTGCCATCCATCTCGGGAGTACTGCCCTGTTCGACTGGTGCTTCAGTCTACTCCTCAGAAATTCATACAATGCTTTTAACTAGACGTTATCAGTAGTATATATTAAACTGGAGAGAGAGAGAGAGAGAGAGAGAGAGAGAGAGAGAGAGAGAGAGAGAGAGCTATATGAAAAATAAACTCTTGAACTCGTTTTTTATGTGGCCTTTGATTACACCTGCATCAACATCTCCACATGCATAGGAAACACAGATATAACGAATAGAACATTCAAATATATATGAAAGTCATAAAAGATTGATAGATATAAATGAGAGACAGAAATCAGTGACCGAGTTATAAGCCACAGAAAGGCAGATGGATATTAATTAGAAACAGAAATTGGAGACAAGAATGCAAGTCACATTTAGATAGACAGTAAGATAACGATGAAGAAGATAGATAGACATAGATAGATAGATAGATAAATACTGTAGATAGATTGATAGACAGATAGAAGGATAAAGAAACAGAAGACATAGACAGATTGATAGGTGAGTACGTAGATAGATGGATAGACAGACAGATATGACGATATCGATGCAGAAGACAGATAGATAAGTAGGTAGATGGACAAAAGGATAAAAATGCAGATACAGATAGATAGGCTGACTGATTTTTTTATTGATAGATACAGAAAGAGGGCGGATGAAAGGGAGGAAGAGGAGATGTGGAGAGCTGCTAAACTGTCTTGTTGTCGGAACAGATCTAGTATTCAATTCCAGCTAATGAGACAATTATTGATCATGAAGAAAAGAACACTACCAGTGTGTGAGTGTTATTATTGTTATAAAAAATATCTAGGGTAGTATGACACACTTTCAGCTGAATAAAATATCGTGGTGCTAGCATGGCTGTAATAGTAGAGTTGTTCTGCTCATGAGACGGTAAGAAAGTGTTTGAAAACAATGAAAGTTCTAAAATAGGAGGGGTGAGGATAAGGGTGGAGGTGAGAGGGGAAGGGGGGGGAGGGGAATGGAGGGGAAAGGAGTAGAAAGAAGAGGATAGGTGAAGAAGCAGATGAAAATGAAGGCTTTGGATTAATGCCTATCGACACACGATGGACATTTTAGGTTGACAACCAAATTTCACCGTCACGGTATTTTCCTAGAACATGACACACAAAATCAGAATCTGCATCTCGATCACCAGTTGTTTTTGCGGGTGAAGAGGGATATAGAGTAGATAAACATTTTTCTAGAGTCTGACTGGCACGAGTATCAAACTCTTGCGTTTCCAGTTGCTGGGTCAAAGTGCTGACCATTACACCACCGCCTGTCCGTATAGAAAGTGCATGGAAGTGATGAGACAATGGGAGATTAGGAAGGAATGGGAAGAAGAGAATGGGAGCGGGTAAGTGAGGGGAGAAGGACAGAATAAGGGAGCGAGTAGATGAAAGCAAGTAAAAGTAGTACTGGGGAAATTATGAAGGCTACAGTATGAAGATAAAGAGGGGAGTCGGAGTGGAAAAGGGAGGCGATGGAGGGGAGGGGAGAAATGGAAAGTAAAACGAAAAAAAGAAAAAGAAACTTGAATTTTTGAAAAATTTGGGAAGAGAGTTGAAAGGGGGAAAGGGTGAGGGGAAGAGTTGGAAGGGGTCTGTGGTGTGAGAGAAAAGAAGAAATAGGTATAGGAGACGGCGAAAGTAAGTTAATAAAGTGCTGAGATATGAGAGAAGGGTTGGATGATTGAACATTGTTTGGAATGTTTTGATCTTTCCCATGTTTGGATCTGAATGTTTAGATGTTTCAATTTTCTCCCCTTCTCACCTCACCAGTCCCACTTCCCACTCAGATCCCTCACCTCCTTCTTCATCTTGTCCTTTCTACTCGCCTATCACGTCTCATCTTCCTCTTCTCTCAGCTGTCATCTCTCCATTTTCTCTTTACGTCTTTCTCCTCCTTTTCATCTCTACTTCCCTTCACATTTCTCTCTCTCTATCCCTTCTCTCTCACTCTTATCTCATGACTATCTCCCGCTTTCCCTCACATTTTTTTTTTTTTTTTTAACGCAAGAAAGAAGGAACCAAAGGCCAGGTGCCCGCAAACCATTCCTTCCAAGAAAAAAAACAAACAAACAAACAATTCAAGATCCGTTCATTTCGAGATGCCTGGACACACTGCGTTTGAAAGACTGGAGATCATAGGAACTACGAAATACAGACAGAGGTGGCAGTTCCAGAGTTTACCTGTTCCATAAATGAAGGACTGGGAGTAACGCTTAACTCTTGCATTAGAGATTTGGACAGAAAAGGGATGAGAGTTTGTTGTTTGTTGTTCGTAGAGGTACAGGGATGCAAACAGACAGTTCAGTGGGGCAGTGACCATTAAAGTAGCGATAGAAAAGAGATAACGATGCAACAGTGCGGCGAAGAGACAGAGGTCGAAGTAAGCCAGTAAGAGGAGGAGAGTTAATGAGACGAAAAGACTTGGACTCCACCCTATTGAGAAGAGCTGTACATGGTTAGCCTCCTTACACATGAGAGTGAATAAAACCCGTGTATAAAGTCAACAACCGTCCAGGGGTAAAGAAGGTACGGAGTCGGCTTAGCACACCCAATCTCTTCTATGCAGATTTTACAAGAGATTCAATGTGATCTTTTCAAAATAAGTCCCGAGTAAATGAAACCCCAAGCATGTTCAAGGATGCAGGATTGAGCTGGATATTGTTAAACATTAGTGGGTACTCCTGTGGAAGATTGTGTCGGGTTGATAGGTGTAAAAACTGAGTTTTTGATGCATTAAAAACAAGATTATTTTTATCCAAGTCGGAGATACGAGCCAAGTCAGACATTAGGTGTGCCATATCTTTATCCCTTGTTTGTTGATGTAACTGCTGAGACGGACATTGCGAGAACTGAATGGAAAGGTGAAGGGTGGAATCATCAGTGTACGAGTGGATAGGGTTAGATGTACACCTTAGAAGGTCATTGATGAATGAAAGGAAGAGGGTTGGTGATAGGACAGAGCCCTGAGGAATTCCACTGTTTATAGATCTAGGAGAAGAACGGTGGCCGTCTACAACAGCGGCTATAGAACGACCAGAAATGAAGCTATAGATTAAGGCACAGCTAGAAGGATAGACACTGTAAGAGGGCAGTTTAGAAATTAAAGACTAATGCCAGACTCGATCGAGAGCCTTTGAGATGTCAAGTTCAATGGCAATGCTTTCTCCAAAGTCCCGAAAGCAGGATAACCAGGAGTCTGAAAGGTAGGTGAGAAGATCGCCAGTGGAGCGTCCTTGACTGAACACATACTGACGATCAGAAAGTAAGCTATGATAGGAAAGATGCTTTAAAATTTTTCTGTTATGAGTTGACTCGAAAAGTTTTGAGACACAGGATGTTAACGCAATTGGACGATAGTTAGAGGGTTGGGAATGCTCACCCTTCTTTGTGACTGGCTGAATGAGGGCAAACTTCCAGCAAGAAGGATGGATACAAGTTGAAAGACAAAGGTGAAAGAGTTTACCTAGACAGAGTGAAAGCACAGAAACAGTTCTTGCGGACAACAGGAGGGATTCCATCAGACCAATATGCCTTGTTAGTACTGAGGCCAGTGATAGCAGAAAATACATGAGCTGAAGAAATTTTAATGTCAGCCATGAGGAAGTCAGAGGGGGGAAGTGATGGAGGAACAGCAATGGAATCGTCTAAGGTGGAATTGGAGGAGAAAGTCTGAGCGAAGAGATCTGTTTTATCAGTAGAAGAAATAGCTACAGAGCCATCAGAGTAGAAAAGAGGAGGGAAGGATGATGAGGTTAAGCTGTTGGAAAGGTTTTTGGCAAGGTGCCAGAAGGATCGGGAAGAATTCGAGATGGAGAGTTGACAACATTAAGTATGGATGATATTATTTTTAGCTGAGCAAAGAATAGACTTAGCATTATTCTTGGCAGAAACATAAACAAGATGTGATTCAGGGGTGGGTTGGCTCCGGTACCTTTAATAGGCCCTCTCCTTGTTGCAGACAGCATTAGAACAAACGTGATTAAACCAAGGCTTTCTTGCATTAGTCAGATGATATGAGAAGGGAATGTATGCTTCCATGTCCGAGAGTATAACCTCCATAAGCACACTCAGATGGCTCCCGGCCATGGAGGCAATAGTCATTCCAGGGAAAGTCAAAGAAGTACTGCCTGAGGGCCTTGGAGTCCGCAGCTTCAAATTGCCCCTGTCAACGTTTCTTTGGGGGTCCTCAGGACGTATCGGAGCGATAGGACAGGTCAAAATAAGGTTGTGATCGGAGGAGCCCAACGTAGAGGAAAGATTAACAGCATCAGCAGAAGGATTAGTTGTAAGGAAGAGGTCAAGTATGTTGGAGCTCTCTCCAAGACAGTCAGGGATATGGGTATGGTGCTCTACAAGCTGCTCTATGTCATTAAGGATAGAAAAGATGTAAGCTTATTCACGAGGTGGATCAGTGAAAGGAGAGGAGAGCCTAAGATGGTGGTGAACGTTGAAATCTCCTAGAATGGAGATTTCAGAGAAAGGAGAAATGGACAGAATGTGTTCCATCGTAGAAGTAAGATAGTCGAAGAATTTTTCATAGTCAGTAGAATTTGGAGATAAGTAAAAAACACATATATTTAGTGAGAGAATGACAAGAAAGCCAAAGCCAGAGAGTGGAGAATTCAGAAGAATCAAGTTCAGGAACACGAGAGCAAGATAAGTCGTTGCATATATATACACAACAGCCACATTTCTCTTTGATATGAGTATAGAGAAAATAGGAGGAAACAGAAAAGGGTTTGCTGTCAGTTACCTCTGACAGCTGAAGGTCAGGAAAAGAGGGTGAGGTTTAGAGTAGGAAAGATGGTGTTCGACAGAGAGAAAGTTAGAGGAAAGGCTGCGAATGTTGCAGAAATGAAGAAGTGAGTCAGACCGGTTCCAGGCATCTCGCTGAGTAGTCACCGGGAGAGGGGCGGATGGGGGCATTTATAGTCCCTCTCCCCCTGGGGACTCCGAGGCCTGGTTATTGTGTGCAATTTTTTATTTAATTATGAAAAGGAAGTGTAGTGTGTACTGTGCATGTAGATTGGTGTTGACAGTTAAACTTGAATTGGAGAGTATGCTGGTCTACTCTCAGTGTTACTGAAACACTGAAAAAGTTCAGCAAAAGGGGATGGTCAGGAAATAGTCCCACGGGCTAATGAAACTGGAACTCCAGCTCTCCGTCATCAGCTTTCCATCCACCTTGGGAGTACTGCCCTGCTCGACTGGTGCTACAGTCTACTCTACCCTCCCCATCACCAATCCCTCTCCCCTTCCCCTTCACTAAAAATCTCTCCCCTTCTTCTTCACCAGTCCTTCTCCCTCTTTCCATTCCTTTCTCTCTCTCTCTCTCTCTCTCTCTCTCTCTCTCTCCTGCACCGAGAGAGATAGTGGAAATGGCCGGTTCAGCTGCCCCACGTTACCTCCTGCTCATCTCATTCTCCATTTCCCCCCCCCCTCCCGTCTCTCTCTCTCTCTCTCTCTCTCTCTCTCTCTCTCTCTCTCTCTCTCTCTCTCTCTCTCTCTCTCTCTCTCTCTCTCTCTCTCTCTCTCTCTCTCTCTCTCTCTCTCTCTCTCTCTCTCTCTCTCTCTCTCCTACACCAAAAGAGATAGTGGAAATGGCCGTAACAGTTATCTCACTTTATCGCCTGCTCCTCCCATTCTCCATGTGTCCCTCCCCCCCCCTCTCTCTCTCTCTCTTTTAAACACACACACACACACACACACACACACACACACACACACACACACACACACACACACACACACACACACACACACACACGGTGTATTCACAATGAGACCGCAAAATCCGGCTACCTCTCGTCAAGGCAAATTCAGAGCAGTAACAAACGTCCACAATTACCCCTTAATGAATTATTGGAATGGCCAGGCGAGCATAGCAGTGGGCTTGGAGAATACTGCCATGATTTGATGCTGTGCGTATGGTAAATGTTGCCGTGTGGTCTATTGTGATGTGCTGTGGTCTGGTGTGTGGTGCGGCATGAGGTCTAAACGTTAACTGTTTAGCTTTGTGGTGTGTGTGTGTGTGTGTGTGTGTGTGTGTGTGTGTGTGTGTGTGTGTGTGTGTGTGTGTGTGTGTGTGTATGTGTTTGTGTGTTTATTTTATGATGTGAGGTGGTGTGAGGTTGTGTGGCCATTTAGAATGCAGCAATAATTTGATGCTGTGCCAGTTTTAAATGTCGTGATGCTGTTAAGGTGTGGAGTTAAATGTTATGTGGTGTTTTTAGCGGTATGGTGTGAAGGTTTGCTGTAGTGTAAATTTTTCCTGTGTCTTGTGAGAGTGGTAAAAATGTACTGGGGTGCATTGTGGAGTACTGTGTAGTGGGTCTAGTGAAGTGTAGTGTAGTGCAGTGTAGTGTAATGGAGTGTAGTGTAACATTGTGTGGTGTGGTGTGCTGTGCTGTGCTGTGATTTGGCGTCACGTGGTGTAGTATACTATGGTGTGGTGGGGTGAAAATTCTCCGGTGATTAGAAAGTCCTGTGGGGTATATTATGGTGTAGTGGAGAGTGGTGTGGTATAGTGTGCTGTGATCTATTATGGTGTATTCGATTGCCATGTGGTCTGGTGCAGTGTGCTGGTGTAATGCAATGCAGAGTAATGCAGTGTAAAGCAGTGCAGTATAGTGTACTTCAGTGTGTTGTAGTGTACCTAAATGCCGTAAGGTACACTGTGGTGTTGTCATACAACTTCGTGTGGCGCAGTGTAGTGTAATGTTGTGTGGTGCAGTGCAGTTTAGGGTAGTTCATTGTGGTGTAGTGTAGTGAAGTGTTGTGGAATGGAGTGTGGAGTATTGTAGTGTAATGAAATATAGTGTCGTATGGTGTGCTGGGATGTAGTGTAATGTAGTGTAGTTCACCGTAGTGTAGTGCAGCGTAGTAAGCTGGGGTGTAGTGTGGTGCAGTGTAGCGTAGTCCAGTGTAGCTTATTGTGCTGGGGTGTATTGTGGTGCAGTGTAGCGCAGTGTAGTGTAGCGTATGTGCTGGGGTGTAGTGTGGTCCAGTGTAGCATAGTGTAGTGTAGTATAGTGTAGTGTAGTGTAGTGTAGTGTAGTGTAGTGTAATGTACTCTACTGTACTGCACTGTAGTGTAGTGTGGTGGAGTGCAATATGATGCACAATAGTCTAGTGTCGTGTGATAGTGTATGATGTCATGTGAGCTGAACTATATCGGTGAGGCAGTAGTTAGCCCAATGCTAATGACGAGGAATGATGGTTTGGTTGGAGACTTTTGAATATGTGCTGTGTCAATGATTCCTGTGCCGCTTTGGCTATGTGACTGTGTGTGTATGTGGGGAGGGGAGGCGCTCAAGCTAAGGTTTTGTGGATATTTATTTGCACATACTTAACCGAAATGGTCTGCATGGGCATATGTGACTCTCTCTCTCTCTCTCTCTCTCTCTCTCTCTCAACCCCGTAATATTCAAAGGTTATCGTTTCTATAAACGTGGAATATTTTCAATACTCTACATTCAGCTTATTAACACAAAAATTTCGTTATTTTACGTTACATCATAATGGCGACGAGTTACACCTGTATTACATGTCCCTAAAGCTAGATTATGTTTTTGTTTTATCCACGTATATATGCTCTCAAGCTTTTATGTTCACTCCCAACCATGAAAAACTTTACGATGCTAGTATAAACAACAAAGCTAATATGAAACACTCAGGTACTGTAAATTTGATCTGGTGTTGTAACAGAATACTGTAGTGGTTTCGATCATATAGTCAAGAATGTCAGAAGTCAAGATTTAGTGTGTGTGTGTGTGTGTGTGTGTGTGTGTGTGTGTGTGTGTGTGTGTGTGTGTGTGTGTGTGTGAAGATCATTTCAACCTCATAACTAAGGCACTAGATTCACTGAAGAAAAACAAATCCGCAGGAGTAAAGAAATAAATTACTGTGAAATCGACTGCGTGTGCTCACAGTTCCAGGTTTCCGCGTGGTATTCTCCAAATTCTTCATCTCACCAACAGCCTCTGAATAATCAAAACGTAACAAGACACAAGGTTCCAGTAGAGGTATTTACATCCTTTCAGCAGAATTTCACACCTAGTTATTAACGCTCTCATGCTCTTGTAACTCATACAACTGAGTAAAACTACATGGCATTAGCTGTATAAAAACACTTGTGTTATTCTGAAACTAAAAAATGAAGATGTAACGATGTCCAAAAATGATAAGTATCACTAGATTCCAGCATGTGCGTTCATGACACGATGCCAGGAGTTAGACTACTATGGTTCTTCAACGTGGTGGTGATTTTCGTGCTTTGCAATTTAATTTCACGAACTTCAGTTGCAGAAAAAGGAAAGTGCTACGACGCTACATCCTTTCTCTTACGTTTCTCTGTGAATAGCATCATATTGTGATTATTGTTTTTGTGTAACCCAATCTCTTTGGTCAAGAAGGCCCATCAAACTCAGGCAAGTAATCACCCCTCCAGTGAACCGATTTTCCCTTTCGGCAGACAGCGCCTGGCCAAACTGAGGCCCAGGGAGGAGTGTTTAGATTTGTTATTGAAAGGACGTCATCTTTGCGTCTTTCCGCCCAGTTAACAAGGACACCATGGTAGGAGCCACACCACCCTGTTATTTGGATATATGGTTACCACCCAGCGTTGAAAAATATTTCTTGGGTTACAGGAAGTCATTAGGTTTATCATTCAATGTAGAGGCACCTAAATTGGAAATTAAGAGTACAGGTAATAAAAAGTGAGAGAAAGGATGGGAGAAAATGAGAAGACAGTAAGGCAGAAACATAATTATGAAGGTGAAACAAGAAGTAGGCATCACTACGTCAAGAGAGAGGATGATGGCACCCCACCTTCCAACATCATTGTGTTATGTTAATCAATTTTATTCAGCTCTATAACAGAAGAAAAACTACGGCCCTACATACTTTCATAGCACTTCTTCGCCACTTATGTTATACTCTATTATTAAGCTTTTATTTGCACTCAACATGTAAGATGAAGAGGCGGCAATGGTATCCCGAGTGAAAAAGGGTACGGGTCCTTTAACCTCCCCGTTGCACCAGCAGTTCCCTAAGATGATCAGTGATAGTGTGGCAAATGTTCCCAGCACCTCACACCTCCTTCACCTTGGAGGCGAACACCACCAATAACATCACGTGGATTAATAACACCCATAATTCGCACTACTCGCACTTAAGCACTCTCATTACAAGGGTATTATTAAGGAAACGTTTCTTGCGGTCATATTAAAACATTTACTATTATCACGTCATTTCTGATGAATTCACTTTTATGTTGACACCAAATTATTCTGCTTGTGAGAAGTTCACGATCTGAATTAGATTCATCGATCATTTACTCCTGTACAGTAGGTCTTTCGTCGGTTATCATGTAATAATTGGGTGGGGGTGGGGGATGCTCCTATGTGTACATACTTCAGCCGTGAGACGTCTCAGAAGTTGGAGGATTAACCACGTGAATCTGTTGGCGTATCTTATTGAGTTATTCTTCCTGATAACAAAGGAGGGTTAATGTTTTTCCTGAGATGAATAAAATCGTCTAAAAGCAGAAAAAAGTCATTGCAGTGGCGCTGTGGGAGAGATGTCGAAATCTATTAAACTCAAAGTCAAAGGGTTTAGAACAGTCTGCATTATCTTTTTCAATGCTCGAATTTTTCGTCGCCTGAATAAAATAGTTTGGTTATAGGATCGTATTCAAAATGTCATTGGAAATTCTGCAGCATGTCTTCCATTGCGATTTTTTCAGCATATTACACCTCGATATTTTCTTGTGTGTTGTTGATGGATACTACGTTGATATAAAATTGATTTAAGTACCCTACAGGATGTAAAAAAAAAAAAGAAAGCACTGAGGAATAGATGACATGAAACATCTTCTAGCACGTAGAATACGATTGTTAAATATATAAAAATCCATGTGCCGTAGCGAGAAGGAAATGATAATGTACATCAGACTCCAAAAGTACTACTTTAGGTAAGTACTACCCTTGTTTGACGCATTTCTTCCATTCTATAGAGCAGTATCTGATATTCGTACTCTGACACACTAAAATATAAATACACACACACACACACACACACACACACACACACACACATAAGGATACCCATGGAGGTAGGAAAGACGAGGAGTCGGTATGGCTCGCTAACCCCGGGGAGTGACGTGAAGCCGCTGATCTGTCATCCAGACGCCTTCAGTATGGCGGATACCCAGGTGACAGCCTGACCTGATTATTCCCTGGGGCAGTTTACAGCAAGTTAACAGCAAGAAACACTGCTCTAAAAGCTGTTAAAAGTAGAAATACTATGAATAAGTTAGTGCTATTTAGTGGCATATAAATATGTAAGTGAAGAAATGTCAGTCAATTGGTGGTAGCCTATATAAAGCTCGTTATGTCTCTAAATTGGTTTCTGTATCCTTTTAGTATGCAGAAAAATATAAGTAAAATATTGGTTATTTACGAAATAAATCTACCGCATCAGTAAGTGTAATCAGTAAACAATACCATCATTATGGGCAAGGAGTGTCCTGGAGGTAGTAACAAAGGTGGTAGGCGTGGGCTGTCAGCTGTGTATCAGCCATATTGAAGGCGTCTGGATGACAGATCAGCGGCTTCACAATCAGGTCATGAGGTCGTCTCCACCTCTTTCTTACCTCCATGGGGATACCCGTACACATCGAAAGGCGTACTAGAGAGAGAGAGAGAGAGAGAGAGAGAGAGAGAGAGAGAGGAGGGGGAGGGGTGAATGATTTATTTATTTATTGTTGGTACTACAAGACCAGAAGTGCATCCTATTACTACTGACGATCATGAAGGCTATATCTAACACCTGGAATTAGAGAAATCTATTCAAATAGCCAATAAAATGTCAGTAGAATACAAGAACAAAGGGTGAACAGTCAGTTGATGTCAAGAAAAAAAAATGTTAAAAAAAAAAGCACCACCAGAGAAAGAAACGATTCAGAGGACTGTCTTCCTTCGGTTACTTTTTAAATAAATGTTTTGATGGTGTCTTTCTCGCCCGCCTTTAGCAAGACAAGGCGATATCGTTTTGGTCGGTATGTTTCTGTGTGTGTACGAATATCTTTTGCCAGAATAGCTTGAAAAGTTGTGAACGAATTTTGAACAAACCTTCAGAAAATAGCAAGGATGTGGCTGTGCAGAAGTCTATCGCTTCTAGTCGGGATTTCATTGAATACAACCGAATGCCAGCCGCCATTTTTTTTTTTTTTTTTTTTTTTTTTTTTAATATGGATTGGCCTATTGTGAAATGCTGTGGCTGAATTCCATAGAGTTTTGTTAATGTTCTTCACATTTGGTTTGAAGGTAGCTTGTACCATGGCCAACAACATATTTTGGGGGGCAAATAGCATTCGGCCTCGAATCTTTTTGTGTGTGTGTTTTTTTTTTCCCTTCACCATCACTCTTACCATTGGCATCATCTTCACCTGCATCACCACTGTCATTACCATAACTTTACCCTTTTTTTTTTTTTTCCAATTCAACCTCACCTACACTTTCCCACACCCTCCTTTAACCCCTTTGCGCCCCGTGTCCCCAGTATGGGACAGAACTGGGCATTTTCAAAATTTAATAAACCAGGGAACCCCAGGGTAGAGACCTATGAGCTTCGCGGCTATGAGCTGACAGGTGGAGGGTGGTACACCTAGCATCCTTGCAGCAAAGTCCTCGCACAGGAACTCTGGGAGCTAAGGGGTTAATGTCAACAACAACACAGCAACACAGTCATCATTAGCACATCGACCAAAACTCTGTGTATCAAACTTAAACCAATTTTTTGTTTATGTTGATTTTTATGCTATTTCTGACCAATGCCAATGCGCAGATTCCGAATATGCTGTTTGTTTTTTTGTAAATCTAGATTTACAGGAATTATGCAACAACATATGTCTCTTACAAGGACAGGAACTGCAACTTGTTACCATTTCGAGAATGTTGAGAATGTCAAAGAATTTATACATTTCTGGGTGTATTTTATGAATATAGCTAGAAGGTGAGCAAACTCTAACATCACAAGGAATTCAGGGCACATAGTGTCTACAATGCATTTTTGATCTTGACTTTCTTCTGTAGCTGTGATGACAGTCGCGCAAGAATCCCAAAAAGAAATTGCCCGGCATTGCTTTGTTCCACCTGCCATGATATCTGGTTTACATCACCAGAATGTCCTGGTGGAACTGTTTGCCATGCTTCTCGCTGACTGCACCCAAGTTGCTATTGAAGAGATCAAGGTGGGAATGCAGATAGTGCAATTTGATTGACATTCTGCATCCAAGCCAGTGGAATGTGCTGATCAGGTCATCAACGAGCTGTGCAGAATCTGGTCTCCTGAGGTTGCCAAGTAAACCTTCCACAACCTCACTGAAAACATTCCAAGTGCACACTTCATCATCGGTCATTTTATCCTGGAGTTCACGACTTGCAAGCATTCTTCGAACTTGCAGCCAGGTGAATATGCCAGCCGTCACCTTTTGCCATGCTCAGCTCAGGAATCATTGATTGGATATGCAGATACACATTGCCATCCTTGTCGATGGCTTTCACAAATTGTTTCACAAGACCAAGTTTTATGCGTAACGGTGGTACCAATACCTTCTCTCTGGAGATCAGTGGAACTCTCAGAATGTTGCATGAGCCTAGTGTGAGACTCTCTGACAGGCCAGTCTTTTCTCACAAAATGTTCTGCATCGCTCCGGCTGCCCCACAAGCATAAAAACATGAGCACTTCTTATAACCAGTTTTCATTCCAAGTAGGAATGAAATAATTTTGAAATCCCCACAAACCTCCCAATTGTGATCTGAGTACTTGATCTTTGTCAGACAAATCTTTACATTCTCATAGCCTTCTTTCATTTCCACAAAATATGCAACTGAAATTGTTGGGAGATAGTTGCTGTTATGCAAAAGTATAGCTTTTAGGCTCTTCACGGAACTGTCTATGAAGAGTCGCCATACTGGGGCCTTGTAATCCACTCCCATGATCTGGAACAAACCCTTAACTTCAAAACAATAACACAACAAGGTTTCTTCACAAAATTTGAAGAAGGATGCAAACATGCCGTGGCAATTCCTTTACCTCAACTTGCAACTGGGATCCAACAAGTTCCATTCACTTAGACATGATACCAGCCGCTCAGCACTGGACTTGGTGAGTCCTATATCTCGGACCAAGAATGGGAAAGTGTGGAGTGTCTCAGGAACATTCTCCAACATACGATTCATCATCACTTTTCCCTCCATTATCGACGGTCTCCTCATGGTCAGAGACAACTTCCACGTCCGCATGAGGAACAGGAATCGCCAGCTCATCTTTCTGAGGCGCCAGAGAGATCGAAGAAGGCAAATTTGGATATACAATGTTCTTTCTGCCCTTAACGCTCTTCGCACCACTTATATCAACCATGCAAAAATAGCAATCGTTGTGATGATTCGAAGGCTCTCTCCACACTCTCAGAACTGCGAAAGGCATCTTCTTTCTCGCTCCTCGTAGTCAAGCTTCAAGTGCAGAGCATCAGCTACCACAGGTGTAGTGCAGAGCCCAATCCTTATCTTGATCGCCTGTCGCCACACCAAAATATGCTTTGTATGCACAAGCAAATTAGGTATCAAGGTGAATTTTGTGTTTGATCATCTTCATTCCAATATATTCGCCTCATACATAACAAAATGTATCAGGTGACAGCTTGCAAGAATATCTACTGGTCATTCTCATCAACAAAAACACCTTTAGGAACAGATGAAAAACACATAACCCAACCAAACTAGCAACATGAGACTAGCTCGTCAAATGAACTGACTCGATCCACATTGCATGACTCAGTAATGACCATATCAGTGACATCTGCATGGACACAGATGATGTGTGTGTGTGTGTGTGTGTGTGTGTCATCACATCGGCGCACGGTAACAAGACTGGAAATAAACAATTGCCAATTGTTGACAAAAACTTAGAGATAGACAAACAAATCATACTCCTTTGGAATCAGCGTGGAAAACTGAGTCTAACAGAGGCCAAAAAAAAAAAAAAATTAAATAAACAAATTCTTTGTTACACAGTGATACAGCAAAAGCGAGCACTCGAGAGTGTAACACCTGTGTCCTGCATCTGATCCAAAGGCCAGGCTTATGTCTATGCCTTATGACTTTAAGCTTAGGCTGAGTCTTCTAAAAATCGAATGTCTTCATGTTTGGCAATCCCTCAACTTTAACAAGTTCGCTCCAAATCGGATAAAAAAATATTCAAGTTGATCCATCACAGTGACTTTCACTTATGACCTTATCTTCTCTCCAACAAGGAGAGTATGTTTTCACCCCTGTTATTTTGTTCTCTTCGATAAGGAGAATATGTTTTCACCCATGTTTGTTCTTTCCGGCAAGGAGAGTATGTTTTCACCCCTGTTTGTTTGTTTGTTTGTTTGTTTGTGTTAGCAGGATTACTCAAACAGTAAAATAGAGATTTAAACCAAATTTGGTGGGTAGATAGCCCATGTCCCAGGGAGCAATCAGTTAACTTTTGAGACTGGTCCGGATTGCATTTCTTGTCTATTAATAGTATTACTCAAAAACTAAAAGAGATATTTGGACCAAAATTGGTGGTTAGATATACAGTTTATGTCTCAGGGACCAATTGATTAACTTTTGGGACCGATCCGAATTGTACTACAGATTCTGGATCCGAAAAACACTTCCTGTGAAACCCAAATCAATGGTGAGAAAATATAACCCATCATGAAGAGTGGTCTGGAAAATAGGATATGTGGCCCTTGTCAGGGAGATGCGCTCCACCAAGTGCCCCTCTAGTTTGTGTGTTAGTTTGTTTGCTAGCAGGAGTACTCTCTAAAACTAAAAGAGAGATTTGGGCCAAATTCCATGAGTAGATAGCCCATGTCCCAGGGAACAAATGATTAATTTTGGGGACCAATCCGGATTGTACTGCAGATTCTGGATCCGGAAATCACTTTTTGTGAAACCCTTATCAAATGATGGGAAACCCTGACCTATTATGAAGAGTGGCTCAGAAATTACTTTGCCCTTGTCTGAGAGACACGCTCCACTGAGTGCTGCTCTAGTTCCCAAATCGAATACCTTTCTCCTTTTGCTGACCCTCAGCATTTCAATTATATTTGACCCAAATCAAAACCACAGAAGTTATAAGGGCAAAACTTTGACCTTGGCCCATGATCTTGGCCTTTGTTAGATTTTTCTCAAAATTTAACCCACCTAATCAGAGCCTGATCCTCAACTCCTTAAACAAATTATTATTTTTTTTTAATGTACAAAACTATTAAAGCTAACTTTGCCATTTGACCTTGAATATTGACCTGTTGTTCTCAAAGACAATAGGCTAACTCATTCAACCAAATTTTAGCCTAAATCGAGTAAAAAAAAATTAAGTCAGTTTGTTCACACAATCACACACTAACAGACACACACACAGAATGATAGACAGACTGACAATCACGCACACACACACACACACACACACACACACACACACACACACACACACACACACACACACACACACACACTGAGCGAAACATAAGACTTATTACACTATTGTGCACGCGGATGCAATAACAACAAGAACAACCAGGTTGGATGATCAGAGAGCACAGTGACACACAGTGCAGTTTGTGGGCCAGATCTGACCCCAGATCAGATTAAACATTCGTAAGGCAAATTTGTCGACACGCATCCATGGATAGAGAAATAGAAACTGACAGTCACAATACCTGAGCCATCAGTAATAAATTCTCTCTCTCTCTCTCTCTCTCTCTCTCTCTCTCTCTCTCTCTCTCTCTCTCTCTCTCTCGCTCTCTCCAGGAAAACATCATGGTTCATAAAGCCTCACACGTTGTTTGGGTGTCTTTTGCGTATTCCCGCTTGCCGCCTCCGGGCAGCAACTTTTTCTTTTTTAAGTATCTTCTGACAGAAACGATCGACCTGCTCCAGCCATGAGTTCACTGGTGTTTTTCTTGGTCTCCTCCACCCTAGGTTGACTCCTTCATATATCACTCTTTGAGTAGGATCAGTTTCAGGATACGTACCACGAGTCCGTCTAACCGTAGACGGTGTTCACGTATTATGTGGGTAATAGACCACAGTTCAGCCATACATAATAATCATTCGTTTCACACCCTTTCGTAGCAGCAATTCCTCATGATCGTTTGATTACAAATCGTACCAAAACATTTCATTCATGATGACAAAGTATTGTTTACCGTTCTTGTCTCACCGCTATGAAGTAAGGCAAGGAGCACAGCGCCCAGAAGATGCTGATTTTCTTTTTTCAGCACCAATTTCGAAAACACCCAAACCTCGTTTTCAGTTACTCAGTAATACCACAAGCCTGAGCAATGAGAAAAGATATCTCGCCTTCTGACTTAATATTGACATGGTTCATAATGAATCATTCTAAGTCCTCGTTTTTTCTCGCTACATGTCTGAACAGTCTGTGCTGCTTCAACAAACCACCAGAGGCCTGGACCTTGAAGTTCATCGATTAGAATATTAGATCTTTAGTCCTAGTAGTTTTACCTAGTTGTGAAATGCATCAGGGGTACACAGGTATATCACCTGCGATGCTGCTAGGATAATGGCGTCTTCAGCAAGATCAAGATTAATAAGTTTAAAACTGCCAATTGATACCCCACAGTGGCTATGGCTCACAGATATTGCATACCTCCCCCCCCCCTCCATGACAGTACTCTGTTTTTGTTGCATCCATAAGGGAGAGCCTCCCTTTCCTTGGGGGAAGCAGCCTAGGTATATATATATATATATATATATATATATATATATATATATATATATATACATATATGCGTTGTTACCTGAGGTAAATGATGATCCGGGAAGAAAAATGAATGCAAACAACTCTGAAAATAGGAAGTTATTCTGGAAAGAGGTGCGGAATTGTAGAAGTGAAAATGGAAAGAAATGTGATGGTGCGAAGGATGTACAGTAGGTGGTAGATTATTAACCCATGGGGATGAAGTAAGTACCAGATGAAAGAATATTTTGAAAGCCTGATGAATGGGAATAGAGAGAGCAGAGCGGTGGTAAACATGATTGGTTTTGTGGGCGTGCTGAGAAGGAATGCAATGCCAGGAGACGTGACACTCACACAGGTGAAGAGTGCTGTGAAGCGGCTGAAAATTGGGAAAGCAGCTGGGGTTGATGAGGTGTACCTTATGCAGTGATGCTTAAGTGTAGTGGAGACAGTGGAAGAAGTGCTTGTTGGAGATATGTAAGAAGGCATGGTTGAGTGAAACTGTGCCTTCAGAGTGGAAAAAGGCTGTGATTGTACCCCTGTACAAAAACGAATGTGAGCGAAGTGAGTGCAATAATTATCGTGGCATAAGTTTATTGAGTGTGGTAGGGAAGGTATATGAAAGAATTATTATAGATTAAGTAAGAGAGATATCAGAAATCCTAGTGAGCGATGAACAGGGTGGCTTTAGGAGTGGCAGAGGATGTGTAGATCAAATATTTGCAATGAGACAGATAGCAAAGAAGGCTTGTGAGAAGTACTGTTAGGTGTTTATGGCATTCATTGATCTGGAAAAAGCATACAACAAAGTGGACAGAGAAGGATTGTGGAAAGTTTTGGGCATGTACGGTGTAGATGGTAAGCTGTTAGGTGCCGTTAAGAGTTTTTATGGTGGTTGTGAAGCATGTGTAACGGTTAATGGGCATCTAAGTGAATGGTTCACGATCGGTGTGGGCGTGCGACAAAGTTGTGTGATGTCCCCGTGGTTGTTCAATATATATATGGATGGGGTGATGAGAGTAGTAAAAACAGGAGTAAGGGAGAGAGGGATGGCGTTGGTAATGAATGTGATGGATAGAATGTCTCAAATTTGTTGTATGCTGATGATCCAGTACTGCTTATAAGTACGGGACAAGAACTTGGTATGCTAGTGCAGAGTTTTGCTGAGGTCTCTGAGCGTCGTGTCTTCAGAGTAAATGTAGAAAAGATTAAAGTGATGGCTATTGAGTGAGAAGGTGACTCCCAGTGCAATGTTGCAGTGTATGGAGAGAGACTGGAATTGGTGAGAGAGTTCAAATACTTGGGTACAGTGATAGAAAAGAGAGGAAAATGTGCAAAAGAAGTTGAAAGTAGAGTGAAACAAGGTAGAAAAATAGTTGGTCCAATGAAGGCCTTGATATGAAACAGAGGCTTCAATGTTGCAGCTGCATGAGGCTTACATGAAGGAGTATTAGTGCCAATTTTAACATATGGATGTGAGACTATGGTGTGGCATGAAAATGAGATACCAAGAGTAAGAGCAGTGGAGATGGGACTGCTGAGGAATGTATGTGGAGTACAGAGGGTGGATAGGATGAGAAAAAATGTGAATCGTGAAAGATGTGGAGTGAGGAAGTCGGTGAACACCAGAATTGAAGAGAGTGTACTGAGATGGTATGGTCATGTGGAGAGAATGGATAACAATAGAGTGGTGAAAAATGTATATCTGAGTGAATTTGAAGGAGGGAGGAGGCGAGGTAGGCCAAGGAGAAGGTGGAGAGATATGGTGGATGAGTGTGTGAGGAGGAGAGGTTTGAAAGTCTGTCAGGCTAGGGAACTGACAAGAGATCGAGCTGGCTGGATGAATGCTGTGAGAAGTGCACAATCAGGGATTTGGCACCCCTTTTTATTGCAGTAGCGTCCGAACTGACTCAATCAGATACATTTATGTGATGCTACTGATTATGGTGAATGTTTTTTGCATATCCGATAGAGCCAGGATTGCGGGGGCTTGAATGATCAGTGAATGGAAGCGTGGCCCATGGATTGGGCAAATTTGGGCTGTCTGGACATTGCTACTCCTCACCTTGCCCTAGGGTGGGAACAGAGGTCCGAATGATGATGATGATGATGATGTTACTTGTGGTGATAGCCAGCAGGTCAATGAGTGGCCAGTGTTTTTTTTTTTTTTTCTGCTTCTGGCGGTTTTTCTGAAAGGAGATCTTTGGAGACATAAAAGTGGTACCATATAATGCAATTTGACATGGTGAATCCAAATCTACTATCAGCTGACACCTGAGAAATTGGGTAGTGGGGCACTCTGTAATGGGAACTTTAGAATCTCGATAACACGGTTCTCTGTTAAGGTACCTCCAGTTTCTGGGTAGTGATCTCTCCTTTAAAGCTAGTTACTTTTTACAGCAAACTATTTAAAACAGAAGCCTCGGCACAGGTCCCAGAGCAATTCTACTCTTGTTTAATTTCTGCTCAATGTTTTTGATCCTTCGAGCTAAGCTGCGTTGGTTTTCATACATATTTCTGGGTAGCTTCGTAATGGTGGTGGATTTGGTGACGTTTGGTTCCTTTCTGGGATCATCTTTAGTCAAATCTAATGGCAGGTGGAGCAAGACCTCCATATATTGTGTGTGTTGACATGTGCCAACATGTGATTGGTCGACGAGGGGCGTGTGATGGAAAGTGTGCAGTTATCTCGTTGGTGGAACAGTTAGCCCACCGCTGCATGTGATCATTAGCATGTTGGAAGGATTTGTAAATCGTCTACTTGTGCCTTAATTCCGGGTTTGTTTTGAAATGTAAAGTGCTTCAGAAACACGAATCTACAGGAGGGGCCTTTTTGTGGTAAATTATTTCAGTAACTTTTCATATTGTGGCAATTGCCAGCATGTCAATGAGTTGCCAGCGTCCATCTTCTTTTTCTGCTTCTGGTTCTGGTGGATTTGTTAAAAAGATCTTTGGAGACACGAAAGCGAAGGTGTTTATTTAAAGCCTATTGGTTTAAACCATAAAAGGTTATTTGATATGGAGAATCAGCAGATCAGTGAGTGGCCAGGTGAATAAGTTAAGTCACTTCCAGAAACTGGGTAGTGGATCTCTCTGGTAAGGTATTTACTGTTTACAGGAAAAATGTTTGAAACAAGAGCCACGCTGCAGGTCCCAGAACAATTCTACTTTTGTTGAGGTGCTGAAGGGTGAGGGAGGTGTTGTGATTAGTTCTGTAGTGAATTTTGATCGATTTGTTTTGTAGGTGACATGTGACATGCCTTGACAGATTAGTCCTCGTCATTCCTACGTAGGCATGAGGCCCACATCCTTACTTGTTTAAGTATGTCGGTAGATGTGTTAGGAATCTACATTACCATAATACAACTCATAATAGATAGCATGATAGATTGATGTAGGAATCTACATTATCATAATACAACTCATAATAGATAGCATGGTAGATAACATGACAGTCAAGCTAAGTGTGAGAAAAGGAAATGAGCTTGCAAGATTGTGCATATAGGAATGCCAGAGGTGCAACAGAAGCACTACATACGCACAGACACACAGAAACCTCTAGAACCCGTACATACGGCCAATACACATGACACAAGCCATCCTAGACAAGAAAGGAAGAATTAGAGAGGCAGAAGGGCGCTAGATACAGAAACGAGAGGTGGTAAAGAGAAGAGGAGTCCAGTGAGAACTTAGCTAGTATATGTATGCTCCTGTGTAATACAGACAGTGTTCAACTTAAACTTTCCCTCTGAAGATAATAAACTACAATCAAGACCCAGTATCCATCTTTAACTTCTCCTGTCACCGACTACACGTGAACTAAGTTACTCCCTCACATATTTACTCAGCTATGACTACTATATAATCAATCTCAAACTCACATATTATTTTTGGCACGAACGTACGAACCAATGCCTATGAGCCATCACTTTTGCAATCAATTAACCCTAAACGAATATACACCCACAACGAGTAAATCACAAGAAGAAAGGACCAGGAATACATCAAGGAAGAAACACAAATTAAGCAAACGAAGAGTGAGACACGACTCACAATCACCTGACCCTGCGCTCCTCTTGACAACCGCCCTCAACCTCCGTCTCCATCACCACGCTGATGCAGGAGTGAAGAGGTCAAGACGACAGCAGCATATACCAGAGCTCACACTGACCAGTCATCTTACTCATCCATCTTCACTCAAGTTACTCATTGCTACTAATTTACTCACCACAGCTACCAAAGTGTGGGAAGTCAACGTTCCTGTGCTCATTTGCTGAGACGACGTCACGTCAATCAACGTGTGTCTGACACCACGCCCCTCTCACCCACTGCCTGTTACTCATCTTTACTCACACATTCCAACTCATACTCATTTATTCTCAACAGTTACTGAGTGGGAATTCGACGTTGTATGATAAGGTTTGACTATGACTGAGGCTATTTCGCACTGCAATCAACACTGAGATTGTAACCATCTGTCAACACAGCCCTGGAGTTTCCGAGAGTGAGATCATATATCAACACTGCAGTTACCTTCTGAGAGCGACATCTTGTATCAACACACCTCTAAGTCTCCATGAGTGACATGAACTGCCTCAAGTGGATGATTATACTCCACTCCATCCCTTCATCTCATCCTTGGCCTCCCCCTCCCTCTCCCCCCCTTCACCTCATGCACATACACTCTTCTCGTCAGTCTCTTGCTCCCCATCCTCTCCACATGTCCAAACCAACTCAGTGTGTTCCTCTTAACATTTCCTATGACATCCATATCCACACCACAATGCTCCTTCACTTCCTCATTTACCAGTCTGTCTCTCCATGTGATCCACATCCTCCTCTCAAATAACTCATTTCCACTGCTCTCACTCTTGACTTCTGTCCCTCCAACAAGGTCCATGCTTCACTTCCATACGTTAGAGTTGGTATCACAATACTGTCATGTAGTAACTTTTTCACTTCCATGCTCACTTCCCTGTTTCTTATCACTGCTTTCAAGGAACCAGCAACTTTTCTTCCCTGTTGCACCCTTTCAAGCACTTCCCCCTCTAAACTTCCATCCTTACTCATCACACTACCCAAGTACTTAAATGCACTCACATTTTCCATTTCCTCCTCATCCAACCTCACTGTACATTCACTGACTTCATTTCTCACGAAGACCATAACTTTACTCTTCCCTACATTCACCTGTAGATTCCGTTTCTTACACTCTCCCAAACTCATTCACCAAGCCTTGCATCTCCCCCTCGTCTTCATTTAACAACACAGTATCATCTGCAAACAACAGTACAGGTAATTTCTAAACACTGCCCAATCTCACTAGAGCCACTGCAACATCCACTGCTCTACCTTGCATCTCTTTTATAACCCCATCCACATACAGACTGAACAACCATGGGGACATGACACATCCTTGTTTCAATCCAACCTTCAAATAGAAAAATTCGCTTAGTTCACTATCCACACGCACTCTCATACATACTCTTCAAGGCCTTCAACAAATTCCCATCTACCCCATATATTCTTAGTGCTTTCCACAATCCTTGTCTATCCATCCTGTCATATGCTTTTCCAAATCCATGAAGGCCGCATACAACTTTTTTCCCTTCTGTAGAAACTTTTCCACTAAAGATCTAAGAATGAATATCTGATCTACACAACCTCTTCCCTTCCTAAAACCTCCCTGTACTTTCCCAACTAATTCCTCTGTTATTTCCCTAACTCTGTTAACAAGTATCCAACCATATACTTTTCAAATTACACTAAGAAGACTAATGCCACTATGATTACCATCCACTTCTTTTTCCCCTTTTCCTTTGTACAGGGGAATAATTATACTTGACTTCCAATCCTCCGGGACTCTACCTTCCTCCCAGGTCAGTCTGCACATCTTCCACATCAAATCTACTACTATCTCTCCCTCATCCTTCAGCATTTCACCACGCATTCCATCAATTCCTCGGGCTCTCCCCATTTTAACTTTCTTCATTGCTTCCACAACTTCCATCCTACTGATTTCTTCCTGTCTTCTCACCTCCCTCCTTCTCCCAGCGATTCCCCAGCCACTTATACTTGCATTTACTTTCATTCTCTATGTTCAACAATTCCTTGAAATGTTCCCTCCGTCTGCTCACTTTTTCTCCATTCTCCACTAGTAATCTACCATTTTTATCTTTCACTCCCGAGCTAACTTTATTTACCTCTTTCCAGAACATTTTCTTACATTCCCTCCACTTTACACTCAAGCTCCTTCCAAATTCCTCATTCACTTTCTTCTTACTCTAACTAATCATTTCACCTCTCTCTTCCTCTCTACATATACCGTAACTCTCTCTTCCGTCTCTCAACTTCTTATACGCCAATGTTTCTCATCCACTTATTATATGCTTTCTTCTTTTGTGCCACAGTCTCTCTCACCTCTTCAGTCCACCATGCTGTTCCCTGCACCCCCTTCCGTCTTCTCTTCACCCCACACACCACATCACATGCTGAACATATTATTCTTTTTACTTTTATCTTCCCAGTGCTTTATATTAGGTACAATCACCTCCTTTACATATTTATATATATACAGTTATATACTTAATATCTTTCATTTATTACTACTCATTTACTCATCTATTCAGTTAACACATACATAAAATAAGTGTTCCATAACACCATACCCTAGCAAAATGAGTTTATTTTAGCTGAGTGATATGACGGGAATAGTTTCGACACCGCCCATGTTAGTGCCAGATGATACACAATTAGTGGCCACTGCAGATCCACGATTAGAACAACAGGACCACACACCCACAGTACTAAAGTCTCCACAAAGTAAAGATAAAGAAACAAATACATCATTTCCAGATGAATGGGAAACTTCCTCTGATGTAGCAAGTGAGGACTTTAGCTCTGGATTTCATAATATATGAAAATTTACTTAACAAAGTACATAGATCGGGTAAAACTTATTCCAGTGTTCCTTCACACAACAATACAGAACTCCAAAGTGAACCGGACAAAACAACCAACCAAAATGAATAACGAAGGCAATGCCACAAATCAAACATCCCCCTCATGTTTACGTTTATCATGAGGATAAAAACATCTACAAATTCTCAGGCACAGATAAAGACCGCGTTGATGTAATGTCTCTCATCAACCAATGTGAATAATTATTTGTTAAGACACATGTAATAGATGAACAGGAGAAAATAGCAATATTTTCCTCCTGGATTTACCAAGAGAGATGTCTGGCAGGGGATTTGTTCAGGTCAGATAATCTTCTTCAAGCTAAGACATATGATGAGTTTAAAGCAGAATTCCTTAATTAATTCTCTGGAGGTATAAACTTTTGGCCCGGTATAATAATTGCATAAGATTGTGGATCTCGTAAGAGAACATACAAACAAATCATGTCCTAAGTGAAATCACAGCAGATGTTTCCACAATTAAAGAACATTATTAGTTACTTTAGAAAACTCAAACTGGATAACAGAAGATGGAAAGATGTCACCAGTGCTTGTCGTAGACATCATTGGTTATGTAGCTACCTTGCGTAAATTACCTGATAGGGTTCTTAAAATCGCCAAGACTATTTCATACACCCCAGGAATGTGCTTGCTAGATTTTGTGAATAACGTAGAGATGAATTGTAGCACAGCAGGGTGACCGAAACACAATCAAATGCTATTAGAATGAGAATGACAGACACAGTATCAGCCGTGAAAATATTTACAACTACCCCAAACAAAGAACAAAATCGGTCGCGACCCGAAAACAGACAAAACAAACAGCCAAACACTTTGAGGCTGCGATCTGAAATACCAGGCCACAGGCAGCCACATAAGTTTGTGTGCAGACTGAGCAGAAACCGCGCCACAAATACCACTCGATATGGGAAGTCATCTCGAGGATCAGATTCGGGAGATAGGTACACTCTGTTATTATTGTACAAACGTGGGGCACACAAAAAATGAATGCTTTATCAAAACAAAAGAAGATAAACAAGAGGAGCAAGGGTGTGACCCGTACTGTAGACATGATAGATCCCGAGGTCATTGGAAAAGCAATTGTAAGACAGTAGAAAAGCTAATTTCCATATTCTAATCGGGGGAAGGACAACCGAGGACAAAAAAAAAAAAATGTAGGGAAAGCAAAGTCTAAAATTCACATGGGAGGCATTTTGGGAAGTGAGTGTATCTTGATACCAGGTGTATGTGAAGGTCAAAACGTTTCTTTGTTCTTGGATGCAGGAACTCCAGTGAATTTAATAACACAAGAATAATTAGATTAGATTTTTAGAAATAAGAAGAAAGTAACTTTTCTGGAAAAATCTGATTTAGACATATGCAGTAGATGGCAAACAAATTACAGTAAAAGGCATGATAAGGTTATAGATCAGTTTCACGGAGACTACAAGACCAATTTCTGCATTTTTCTATATTGTTGAACACTTGGCAATAAAAGCTAATGTGTTGCTAGGCTTAAGATCAATGAGAACAGAGAAAATATCTTTACTACCACAAATGAATGGAGTAGACTTTAATAATGAATTCATAGAAGAATTACTATCAGATTTCTCACAAATCAGTAAAACAGAACCAAAAACAATTTGAAATATTAAAAGCCTAAACAGAAATGCACAAACATACGGGTGTATAGATCCACTCACACCACTGGACTAGAGACCGAGGTAACAGTGCTGACTCATCAGTTCTTCCCGCCCATCTCACCAATGATTTAGTTATTCCTCCTAACTCATACATGAAAGTTACCATAAAGAGCAGATTGAAGATAGTACCGTTCTTGTCTTTGAAGAATTATGTAAAGTGAAAGGATTGTCAGTTGCAAATGCATTATGTCAGGTGGAGAACGATAGGCAAACTCAGGTGTTCCTAATTAATCACATGAATGGGGAAGTACAGTTGAAAAATGGGACTTGTATAGTTCTATCTATCTATCTATCTATAGCCCGACGCCCTAATCCCGCAAAGGGTGGCCGCAGACAAAACGCCTCCAAGTCACTCTGTCACCCACCATTTGACTCCCCTCCCCCCAACTCACCCCCCCCTCCCTCATATACCTCTCAACTCCATCCCTCCACCTCATCCTCGGTCTACCCCTCCCTCTCCCTCCCTCCACCTCACCTTCATACACCCTCTTAGTCAGTCTTTCATTCTCCAAAAATAGGTTTTGTGTCTGGGTGCACATTGTATAGTTAATATAGAAAAATGTCCCGCCCCCGTGATGGAAATAGTTTTAGCTGGAATGACAAGTGAAATAAAATCTACGGATAGGGAAGGGATAAAAGAAAATTTGATTCACTCAGGTGAATTTGATGAAGAAACTTATTTGTTAAACTTGCTGGAAAAACACTGGCAAATGGTAGCATTACCTGGAGAACAATTGGGGTGTACTAACTTGATTAATCACAAGATTAATGTGCACCCAGACACAAAACCTATTTTTGTACCTGCCTATAGAGTCCCACAGTCACAACGAACACTTGCGAACCAGTATGTTGACGAAATGCTAAAACTTGGTATTACTGAGCCATCAGTCTCGCCTTGGAATGCCCCATTATTCTTCCTGCCCAAATGAAATGGAGAAATGTGTGCGGTAGTAGAATACTGTAAACTAAATAATCACACAATCCCAGACCGGTTTCCCATGCCATTGCTAAGTGACATCCTGCAAAATATTGGACCAAAAAATAATGTATTTTCCACAATCAATTTGCTCAAAGGAAACATCTCAAACCATGATGAAATCGTGAAAGCACAGAGACTTGATCCAATATGGTCTGAAGTTATATACAAGTTAGAAAGTGGAGATGACATACAATTACCCAAGCTCCATATACCAGTCGAATAATTCACAATAATTAATAATGCCTTATACAGGATCAACCCAGGACAACCGAAATGCTGAAGAAATAATAAACAATTAGTGGTACCTAATGACATGATACCGCAAGTATTACGAACGATACACGATAGCCCACATGCAGGACATCCGGGAAAAGACAGGACATTTAAACAAGCCCAGCTGTTATACTACTGGCCATCATTACAGAAAGATATAAACAGCCATATAGACAGATGTGAATCATGTGCAAAACACAAAAGGTACCCAATCACACCTGCATCTATAGGTAATTACTCTGTACCACATCAACCATGGGACGTTGTTGCAATTGACTTACTCAGGTTACCATTATCAACCAGAACCTATTCGTAGCAACAGATCATTTCTCACGCTATATAATTTTAGCCCCAATTAAGTATAAGACAGCAGAAACAACAGCAAAATCAATAATAGATGATGTAATATGTCGCTTCACGACCCCAAAGGTACTAATAAGAGATAATGGAGGTGAATTTAACTCAGATATCTTACAAGAAATATGTAAACAATACAATATCAAAAACGTTAACGTTTTAGCCTATCACCCAGCATCCAATGGGTTAGTAGAGAGACAAAACAAAAAAGTATTGGACGTAGTATGACACATTCTCAATGAAAATTATGCAAGCTGGGATGATTGGATTCCCAGAGTAGAAGCATCAATTAATGGATCTATAACTAAGTGTACAGGAGACACACCGCATTTCATTATCTACGGATCAGATAAGGAATTACTGCATTAAATTCTCGAAGGTGAAAATCTGCCCATATACAACTACGATGATTACCCTAAACTCCGTTTACGTGAACTCCAGGACATACATAAAAGAGTAAAAAACAATTACCATTGTCCAAGGAAGAAATGACAGAGCCATTCAATAAAAAGGTGAAAGAATCACCTGTAAGCTTAGGAGACGTTGTGAATGGTATCATTCATACAAGGGACAATAAATTTTCCCCGAAATTTGAGGGGCCTATACAGAGTAATTAACAAGACAGCAAACAAAATTGTAATAAGGTCACTGTCAAGTGGCGAAGAAAAACAAATTCATGTTGATCATTTAAAACTGGTCCAAGAGAATCAGCCTGGAATTATACTACCTCGGACACCACCGAAAAACGGAAAATTACCCACGAAACCAATCAAGAAGACAACAATAATTACAAAAATAATTTAAGGTCGCATACCAAACAAACAAACATAGGTGCAACTGTTCCTAAAAAGGGTACAGTACAGTTTTTACATGATCTAGACATCGATTTAAACTCCTTCTACGAGTGAAACAACAAGCAAGTTATTGTTTCCATGAGCCAACTGTAACACACATCATCACTATCATCGACCACAGCATGACTGGATTAGGAAATTAATAGATTTTTTTGGGGGGTAGGTAACGATGAAGGGACTTATACCATACCATGGATTCTCTTCTACATAGCAAGAAGATATGCTCACTTAGACCCTCAACATATAGTACGGCAAGGATGCCTCATAGCTCCAACGACCACATCGTCAATCGTAAAAGATGTCATGAGTACTGAAATCAGTTTGGATTATTTATACGAATTACCTACTTATTTGGAGAACATTGCCAAACCACTGAGAACCCTGGACTTTGTGATAGGAGGCTGTTTCAGAAGCTCACAACACAAAGGAAGTGACTGAAATCGTGAAATTAACGAAATGGAAGATAGAACAGGCTAAATCACAATAGACGAGTTTCCGGTCAAAATTTTTTTGAAGTTAGATACTTGTATGGGTAAAAGATACTCAGAAAATAACTATATCAACCATTACTTCCAATAAAAATGTGCAGAAACATGAAAAAATAATAGATAAAGTAGCCGAAAAATCACGTGACACTGAAACGGCCTGTGATTGGTCGTGACGTCACTACTCACACTGAGGCAGCATAGTCTACTATGTTAACGTTGAGCCAGGATACACTATGCTTATTTCTGACCTCTAAGAATGTCCAGTGACAAGAGGAATAATTCCTAATGTTTCGTTCCAATGAGTAAGTGCACTGACAAAAGCACAGTAGGGAAATTATTCCTCTGTATACTATCCAATAACAATAAACGAAAACATTGGTGGCTGGCTGCTCATCGGAAGTTCCCAGTGCTGGAATGCAGTCTTTACTGTTGTGAAAATATTATATTCTTCACCATATAGGTTCATACACAACTAATTATCTGAAATTCAGTCAAAAAACTATGCTTTGTTTAATTATTAATAGAATATTAGGAGTCAGAGCGAAAACGAGCTAAGGTTAGCGGGTATTTCTACTTTAGATCGCCAACATGCCTTGACAGACTTCTGTGTTGCACAGATACTGATTTAAAGTGCAAATAAGTGCATTTGTATGTTAAATTAATAATTATACAAAGCAGAAGTCTGCCAAGGCAAGCTGTTCAGCTAAACGAGAAACACTTCCGCTAATTTTAGCCCGTTTTCGCTGTGAATCCGGATCTTTTAAAAAGGTAAAATTAAATACAAAAATTTGACCAGATTTCGAATAATTAGGCGAGTATGAACCTCTATGGTGATAAAATCTATAACATTTACCAATTACAAAGTACCAATTCGGTGTTGATTCGGTAAATGACCGCCGATTCGGTATTTCGTCACACTCCCCTGAAGTACTGTAGTTGATTCACTGAAACCTTTTTTTTTTTCTTCAGAAAACTAATAACGAAGAGGTCAAATATTAAATATAAGCATAATACCACCATAAACTCGTACGACTGATACTGTACGGCATACATTTAACACTTCCCACCTCATGAGGTACAAGCACCGCTCGGGAATGGTGTAGCTGTAAGCTACTTCTGGTCGATTTCACCACAATTTACTTACCTAACAGGTACCACCCATTTACACCATGAAAAATATTCCTTCACAACATACCTGAAGGGGGTAGTTTGGATCTATGGTGGCCATGTAGGTACAACTATCATCTCTGTTACTGGTAAAGTATTGTGTGACGGATTGGAGCGTCATCTGCAGTGTGAATGCTGACGTCATAGCCAACATGGCGGCTCCTTCCCTCCAGCCGCAAAGAATTAAAGTTATCACGTTTTGTTTAGTGCAAATGATAAATTAAATTAAAAGATACATGTACTGTAAGTTTTTAAGTACATGGCAGAGTGCACTGGCCATGTTTACCCAGAACCGACAACTCGTCTATTATGTTCATCGTGATCCAAGACTTCCAATCTCATGGAACAGAGGCATTGATTGACACAAACATCACACGTACTCACCAAAGACGTGGTTTGTTTGACCTTAGTGGTGCAATTCTGGGGAACATCTTTGGACTGGCTGCAGAGGAAGACCTTCATGAAATAAACATCAAATTTAATAAAATAGCTCAAGTACTAACATATCAAAACAAGCTCATTGCCGGCCAAAACTTAGCAATGAAGACAATCGTGAAAAATCTAAAAGAGGCAGAAATTATAACTCACCAAAGTGTGGACAAAATAAATGCCATGGAAGGAAACATAACACTTTTCCAACACTTCTCAGTTATCATGGAACATATTGACACAATTATACTCCAGTTAGATAACACTAGAGTTCGTTACAGGGCACTTATGCAAGGAATTGCAAATGCTGGTAATGGTAAGATCACAATTGACCTACTTAAAGTTCATGAGCTATGTCAGATAATAAGTCAAGGCATACATAAACATGGTTTGAAGCCTTTGTACAGTGACAGGGATTTCATGTTATATTATCCATATTTAGAAACAACACTAACATCAATATCAGTAGTAGTTCATGTACCATTCATAACTGACGACCTGTTCACAGTGTATCAAATATACCCCTTCCCTACTAAGAATAATAACATTTAGTCATCAACATCGACACAGACACTGAACTCATCATGGTCTCCAAGAGACAGAACACTGTCACTTTCGCCAGTGAATCAACGATTGAACAAAAGTGTCATACATTCTCACATGCTGTTCACCTTTGTCTTGTGTACATCTTCACATTTCAGCCTACTGGAACAGTCCCTTGTAAAATGACTATCAGTACATTGCAGTTTCATATTTGCTCCAGATATACTTATTCACCATCAGTGCACTGGACACCCACAGTTTTTTTTACTTCACTCATAACACATCAGTTTACATAAATTATCCAGATATACCACCATTTCATACTTCAGCATCAGGATTATGCATAGCACCAGACTACTGAGCAGTACCTCGTACTTACACCATCTATGTCCACTTTATCTACTATCAATCTCTATGCCATCATCAGTCATACACACAAATATTCCACCCTTTACCTAAGATGGATTTAAACATGAGCACAAGTATTAAGCTGACTTCACCTAAGTTTCAAACTATGCAACTAATCAATGAAACAATGAAGCCCTGGGAAGAATTGTGTTTGGTTATGTTCAGCCCATAATATGTGTATAGCCCAGCACCTACTGTCTTTATAATCTTCTCTATTGTATTTGCAGTTGAGCTGTTCTCAATGCACAGAATGCATGCAAGAATTGCATACTTGGAGTTAGTATTTATGGGAG
>NC_136975.1:20759901-20857401 GCF_032717465.1 Coenobita brevimanus
GTCCCCTGCCCTGTCGACAAGGGCACTGTCTCCAACAGCGATCATCCCCCCTGACGTTTTCCAGCAGCAGGAAACAGTCTCGTCCTCCTCATCATCGGAACCCTCACCACCTCGACGAGGCCGGCGTGGTCCACTGCCCAGCTATGGGAGGTGGCCAAAGGGTTTCCGAAGAGGAACAAGGGTGTCGGTATGCCAATCCACTGCAACCACTGTGGGAGGTGTTGCCGCAATGGATCCAGGATGGAGCAGTGGCCTTTTCATACCAGCTAATGGGCCCTTCACAGGATCCCCAGGAATGAAGGTGGATGCGCCAACAACTCCTCTCCAGTTCTTCCAGGTGTTCTTGTTCTTCACGAGGGAGTTGTTGACATATTTCACCCACAAGACCAACAGCTACGCGTCATTCCTGAGAACTGCATTGGACTCATGGTTCATCTGCAATGAAGGGGAGATGGCCAAGTTCCTGGGGCTTTACTTTTTCATGGGGATGTTTAATCTCCCGAGCATCCGGCACTACTGGATGAGATCCCGCCTCCACGACTACCTCCTCTTTACACAAGTGATGAGTGGAATGCATTTCAGGGCGATCCTGAAACACTTCCATCCGTTCAATTCACTTGCAATACCCCAGGACAATGAAGACCGGCTCATCAGGGTTTGCACGGTGATGGAATACCTCCTTCATCAGTTCCAGAACACCTACTTACCCGAGGAGCACCTCAGCCTGGACGAGGACTCACTGTCATGGAAGGGGCGCCTAAGCTTCCGTGTCTACAACCCAATGAAGCCCTCAAAGTATTCCATCAAGCTGTATATCCTGACTGAGGGTTCCTTGGGTTACATCTGGATTTTCGAGGTGTATACAGGGAAGAAGAGGGTGCTGGAGACCACCGTGTGGAGCCTTGTAGAACCGCTGAAGGATCAGGGATACAGAGTTTATATGGACAACTATTATAAATCTGTATCCCTGTCCGAATGCCTCTTCAGTGTAGGAACCTACGTGTGTGGAACCCTACGCCTGGCAAGAGGAGTACCAAAGCAGCTGCAGGACATCACCAGGACCACGAACCTGCCAGTGGGGGGCATGAAAGCAATGCACAAAGACAACGTGATGGTGTTGCAGTGGAGGGACAAGCACATTGTCAACATGGTCTCCACCTTCCACAGCACAGGCACCATCCAGAAGCAGGTTCGAAGGAAGACCAGGGCTCCTGACGTGAGGACAACCTATGTCCAGAAGACCGTTGAGAAGCCCATCGTGGTGGATGACTATAATCGACACATGGTTGGGTGGACCACATCGACCAGATGGTCCAATACTACCCCATCCAGCAGCTGACCGTGAAATGGACAAAGAAGGTCACCTTCTGCTTCATTCACATGGCCATTTTCAACACGTTCGCCCTGTACAAGAAGAGCTCACGAGGATCAGTCAGTCTGCTTGAATTCGTGGAGGAGATAGTGGACAACCTCTTCTACTTTGACGAAGCAAAAGGCACGTCATCCACCATTCCCCTGACCTTCCAACCCGACAGCCAGCAGGACATCCAGCACCTGTGGCACCTGCTGCAGTGCCAGCACAGGTGCCATCACCACCAGCTCCTGCACCAACACCACCATCTCCAGGAGGAGGGCCAGGACAGGAGTCAGCACTACCATCGCCTGCAGGACCAGCACAGGTGCTGAGAGAACCTTCACCGGTTCCTGGTCCATCGGGAGAACCTGCTGCCACTGCCATGCCCGGGCCTGCAGCTGCACCTTCAGGACAACAGGACCAGGGAATGTCAGGAGGACATCCAGCCAAGCGTCTTTGTTTCATCGCTGACAGAGTGCGGCTGGATAAGACACTGGGCCACCGATGGGAGAGGATCCTCAACCGGAGGAGGCTGCGGTGCACCCTGTGTTCCATGGCGAAGATGAGAAGGGACACAAGTCACATGTGTCCTGTTTGTGATGTGGCTCTGTGCATTGGTGATTGCTTCGAACAGTTCCATGCTGAGCAAAGTATTCCCTAGTGCAGTGTACACACACACACACACACACACACACACACACACACACACACACACACACACACACACACACACACACACAAACTCACACACACACTAACACACACACACACACACACACACTAACACAAACACACACACACTACCACACTTACACACACACTAACACAGACACACACACACTACCACACTTACACACACACTAACACAGACACACACACACTACCACACTTACACACACACTAACATACTTACACACACACTAATACAGACACTCACACACAAACTACCACACTTACACACACACTAATACAGACACACACACACACACACACACACACACACTAACACACAGACACAAACACACACACACACACACACACACACACACACACACACACACACACACACACACACACACACACACACACACACACACTTACACACACACACACACACACACACACACACACACACACACACACACACACACACACACACACACACACACACACACACACACACACACTCACACTCACACACACTGCATACCTCCTCATCCTCCAATCTCACAAGGTCCTACAACTCAAGCAACACCCCTGGAGGAAGTGAGTTCTCCAAATTTTGTTGATATGTATATTGACCTATTATCATTACCCCTATAATTTTCAGGTAAATAACCGTCTTCTCCTACATATTATACATATGACAGAAAGTAAAGCTTCATTAGCCTTTGGGAGCATTTTCTGTTGGAAAAGTTGGGGGAACAGACTTGATTTTTTTCCTCACTAGCGGTAAACTCGGAAGCACTCGGAGAAGTAATCTCACTTTGTCGGCCAATTACTCGAAAACTGTTGGACGTATGAATTTTCTGTACAAACCATGATAAAGAGCAGTAAATTCTACGTATGTACAAGACATAACAATGTAATATCTATGATAAGAATTCGTTGTTACGTAGGCGGGAATATTGCGTATGCTATGCACACATCACGAAAGTGATGTACGGACGTGAGTTCCCAGTCGTTTTTGGCGATTTACTCGAAAACTATGAGGCGTATCGAAATAATTTTTAGGTCATTAGAAAGCTGGTGAAATTCTGCATAATATTATGCAAGAAAATTTCAGAGTTTGAGCCCCTTGAATTTTTTTTCAAAAATGGCTTTCAATTTTGGGCTATTTTCTCGAAAACTATAAATCATATCAAAACTGGATTTATCTATTTAAAAAGCTGGTCAAATTCTCTATAAAAACTTCTATAACATTTTCCCGTATGATGGAAAACATTCGAATGGTGATGTTGGGAAGTGAACGTGATGTAGCAAAATGTTTATTCACGGCCACCTAATGTTGTTTTACTCGGGTTTTCCTGTTTTTTGTGGTGCTTATCAGGTAGAACAAACATTGACGAATAAGATGACATAGGTTTCATAGCAGTAATATTGATGTTTGGGTGGCGAAAAAAAGGAAAGAATAAGTGTTATTTGCCGCGCGCGGGCAGCCGGGCCTGGCGGCTTCGCAGATGAAGTCGTGCGCCAAAAAACTTACAGAAACTTACCGTGCGTGAGAGGGTTAATAACTCTTACTATAGTCTTGGCATATATTATGTATGTGTCTGTTGTACATACACATTTTACAATATGTTTTACAATATTTTATAATCAGTTTAACTATAGTGCATTTGCTCCATTATATAATATGTTTACAATATATTACGTCCCCAGAATATTATTAGATCAGTACAATATTATCATGAATATTATGTCTATAGTATATTATGATCAATATTATGCATAGATTATACCTTGTCACTAATACAGGCTGTCGTAGGTTCTCCAGCTGGTTTGACCGAGCAATGTTAGGAATCTACATTATCATAATACAACTCATGATACATAGCATGATAGATGGATGTAGGAATCTACATTATCCTAATACAGCTCATAATTGATAGCATGATAGATAACATGACAGTCAAGGTAGGTGTGGGAATAGGAAATGAGCTTGCAAGATTGTGAGTATAGGAATGAGAGAGGTGCAACAGAAGCACTACATACACACAGACACACACAAGCTTCTAGAACTCGTGCATACGGCCAATACACATGACACAAGCCCTCCTAGACAAGAAAGGAAGAATTAAAGTGGCAGAAGGGAGCTAGCTACAGAAGCGAGAGGTGGTAAAGAGAAGAGGGGTGCAGAAAGAACTTAGCTAGCATATATACGCTCCTGTGTAATACACACAGTGTTCAACTTAAACTTTCCCTTTGAAGATAATAAACTACAGTCAAGACCCATTATCCATCTTTAACTTCTCCTGTCACCGACTACACGTGAACTAAGTTACTCCCTCACATATTTACTCAGCCATGACTATTATATAATAAGTCTCTGACTCATAGATGCTGTCTGCTTGGATGAGCATACTATTCATGGCAGGCTGGTTCTTTAACAGATGGAAGGTTTTGATAATCTTGTAGTATGTGACTAGTGTAATGCTTCTGTTAGGATCTGTGCTTTTGACGTATTCATCAAAATAATTTTCATTATTCTCTCATCAGTTTTATACTCTCTAGACATGTAATTTCGGTAGCACAAAGTTATTTTTTCGCTATTAAGAGAAGGGTCATTGTAGCTTGAATACCATTTGTTAACTGCATTCTTCACTACGTCTTCCACGTCGCTATTCCGATATCGGTTGTTGACTAGAATTTGCGTAATTCTTTTTAACTCTGAATGAGCACTGATCCATGAGGACCTGTGGGTGAGGGTACGGCAGACTTAGGCACAGATGGTGGAGTGTAAATATCACTGAGGGCATTCACTTTTGCCAGAGACATAATCCTTTATTTTAAAATTTTGTGTTGACTGTGGTTGTGAATCCAGAGTCATGGGTGGTCACAAGGACATCAGAAAAGGAGGCAGACTTGGGTAGACTTTGTAAAAGTGAAGTTTAGGCAGGAGGAATCGATTAGGCACTGTCTGAGGATCTGAAGTTCTTGGATGTCATTTACTCTAACAAAAATGTCGTTGACACAGCAACACAAGATTGAAAGACAGTTGTTAGCCAATATAGTTGCCTTGATTATATCCATAAAAAAAATGGCAAAAAGGACTCCTAGATGTCTGCCTATGGCAACACCATATATCTAGCGATACATCTTTCCATGGGGCCTTTTTAGTACAAAGTTCCAACAGGATAAGGAGGGAGAATTTCTGGCATGCTGAGGGGGTGAAGTTAAGTCAACAACTGTGCAGAGGTAAAGATGGCATGAATTCAGCTTAGCACAACAAATCTCTTTGATGCAGATTTTATATGAGAGGTAATATGGCATTGCCAAGATGAATCCCATGTATGTGAAACAGGATTGAGTTGGATATTGTTGAAAATTAGAAGATTCTCCTATTGAATATTTTGAGGGGTTGAAAGATGTAAGAACTGAATTTTTGATACATTAAAAATAATAAGATTACCTTTACCCCAATCAGAGATATGAGTCAATGCAGACATTAGGAGTGCCATAACCTCATCCTTTGTTGTTGCAGTAATTCCTGAGATGGACGCTGTGAGTAGCAAATGGAAACAAGAAGGGTGGAGTCATCAGTGTATGTGTGGAAAGGGTAAGATATAGAACTTAGAAAGTCATTTGTGAGTAGAAGGAAGAGAGTTGGTGAAAAGACAGAGCCCTGAGGAACACCACCATTGATAGCTCTGGGAGAGCTGGTGGCTTCTGGCAAAATATGATGGTAATCCATCGACAGGGTTACTGGATATTATTCAGAATGTAGAGAGAGAGAAAAAAAAAACGAATTCCAGGATGCTATCTCAGAAACCTCTAGTAAGGAAGCTGAAATTTTACAGCAATAGAGCTTTAACTCGCCCCATCCTGACCGATTTTCCACCACTGACTTCCCCCAATCCCGACCAATTTTGGAAAAAAAAAAAAAATTGGCTCAAACCTCCACTTTTGGTGAGAAACATCGAAAATTCATAGAGAAATCGCTCATCTGAGGTTTAAAATACTCGATATAGGTACCAGTACCCCTTACCTTACAAGGTTTTCTATCAGGCTGGCTCCAAAGAAAACGAGTTGTATGGGAGAGTAACTATTCCACACCACTCATAAACGGTATTTATTTATCTATTTGGTACGAATTTATATGTAGTACGAGAGTATATTGGTTTTCACATAGTAATATAGGCAATATAAGCATTGTTTCACTCACCAAACACATCAACATACCTGACCTGGACTTGGAGCGGTGGCGTCTTCGTCGTAGGTCTACCCCCCAGAGGCTGTCGAAGAGAAGAGGAAGACAGCATGGGGGTCAAACCACCGCAACCCCCCGCAGCCCCTCACGGGGTTCGAGTACCTGGGAGTGGCTTCGGTTGCCTGGGCAAGTACCACATCTCCCAACACAACACACACAACAACACCGTTTTTTCTAAACAGAGAAATGACTCCCTGGCTGTCATTTCTCGACGACTTCTTCTAGCCGGGGACATTGAGAGCAATCCAGGACCCACCAACAAATACATATGTCCAACATGCTCAAAACCTATCAAGTCAAGCCGACAGAAAAAGGGTTCAGTTCAGCGCAATTCTTGCAAGAACTGGACCCATTACACCTGCACAACACTTGCATCCAGAAAACATTACACAAACATCTGGACCTTCTCCTTATGCTCCTTCCCCCCACCCATCAACCCCCCTTCCAATCCTACTCCTACTTCCTTCACACCTCCATGGCCAAACCCACCGACCCTTCCCACACCATACAGTCCCCCAACTCCTCCCATTCCAACCCATCCTAATCCACCTCAACCCTTACCTCCATCACAACCTCCTCTTACCCCTTCCCTTCCACCCACACCACCTCCCCCCGTGCTGCAGCAGCCAACACACATCGCACACACAACATAAACATCCTTCAGTTAAACATAGATGGCATAAAAACCAAAAAACATGAACTCACACAATTCATCAAACAACAAAACATACACACTGCCATCTTACAAGAAACAAAACTACACAGAGCACAGAAAACACCGACATTTCATAATTTCACCAGCATTTGACTAGACCGGGCCGACGGCGGTGGCGGTGGACTCATCACTCTGGTACACAAATCCATCAACTTTGCAGATACCAGTGCACAAAGTCACTTCTCCCCCCACATGACACCACAACAGAAATACAATCAACTAAAATACGCACTGGTAACAAATTACACATAACAATCGCTAACACATACATTCCCCCCTAATCGTCCCCCACAGTACCACACAATTACTATCCACAGATACACCACATCACTAACATACCCAACATCATCCTCGGTGGTGATTTCAACGCCAAGTCGTCGGCCTGGCATGTCAACAACCCTGACACAGACAGAGGGCTGGTACTACAATCCCAGACAGATCATCTTTTCATACTAAACAGTCTAGACCAACATACCCATATCCCACACCAAGCCCTCTTCCTCCCATCATCTCCAGACATCACCTTCTGCTCCCCAAACCTCGCCCCCACTACATCATGGAGAGTGGTCAAAACCCTAGGTTCTGATCACCTTCCAATCATCAATCACTACCAAAACCAGAATCACCCCAGCTAGCAACACACACACATACACTAATTATAAGAGAGCCAAATGGGAGGCCTTTGTAACTGAAACAGAACAACATTTCAAGACACTAAACAGTACACCCATCACAAACATCAACACCGCTGTGCACACTTTCAATACAATTATACAAAACGCAGACAAAAGACACATCCATAGGGGCAACAGAAAGAGACACAACCCCAACTTCACACCAGAAATTCAAGGCCTCATCAGACAACGGGACACACTGCGACACTCCCCAACACCCCATACACAAGACACCATACAACAAATACAAGAACTCAACACTCAGATAAACAATAAAATATCAGAACAGCAAACACTAAACTGGAAAAATTATCTCCAAACACTTGACCACAAAACAAACATCAGCAAACTCTACAAAACACTAAACAGCATCACACTTTCCAACAGCAACACCACACAATCACACGCTGCCATCATAACAACAGACACCATACCCTCAAACAAACAACAAGCAAAAACTCTCATCAATCACTTTTCACAAGTTAGCCATCTAAACCCGAAGACCGACGTATCATCCGACGTAAGAGACAGTTCCCCACACACCCAGACTACGCACCTTTCACTTACAACCAGACGAAGCACATCATCAACAACCTCAAGCACTCATCTGCCTGTGGACCAGACAACATAAGCAACATTCACCTTAAACACCTAGGACCACAAGGCATACAAGCACTCACCAACATATCAAACTACAGCTACTCACACAACATAATACCCAACATCTGGAAGTATGGCAATATCATCACTATCCCTAAACCCAACAAAGACACCATGTTACCTTCCTCACATCGCCCCATCACACTCCTCTGCACCCCCTCTAAAGTCACTAAACGACTGGTACTACAACTAGTCACACCTCACATTCCCCTAGCCCAGTCACTACATGGCTTTAGACCACTACACTCAACAAACACCCTTCTTACAGACCTTACACAGAGAGTTTTCGATGGCATGAATTCGGCTGGGCCACCACACAGAACAGTCCTAATCACACTAGACATTAGCAAAGCTTTTGATGCTATCCCCCGCCACAACCTCACAAACAAAATACTCAACACAAACATGCACAATAACACAAAAAGATGGCTGGCAAACTACTTAGCAGGCAGATGTGCACACGTAACATTTGCCAGTCAGTCTTCTAACATCAGAAACTTCACAAACGGCGTCCCCCAAGGATCCGTTTTGTCCCCTACGCTCTTTAACCTATACATGCACGACGTACCCTCACACCACAGATACACATAGCTTCCTATACAGATGATATAACACTTACATGTATGCATGAAATTGGAAACACAGCTGCACACATCATTCAACCTTACCTCAACACACTACACGAATGGTTCACCACAAACAGGCTCAAAATAGCCCCAGCCAAATCTACAGTGACTCTTCTCACAAACTGGACAGCAGAACACAGTCACATCCCACACCTCACAATAAACAACACTCCCCTACCACACACACACACACACACACACACACACACACACACACACACACACACACACACACACACAAAATCCTTGGTGTAACATACAATACATCAATGTCATTTAAACAACACATCACAGTCATTAAAAATAAAATAACACCAAGACTCAATGCCTTGAGGTCACTTCCCCATACAACATTCGGACACAACAAAGAAATCACCACCACAGTATACAAAATATATATATGTTCAGTGATGAATTATGCAAGCCCTGCCTGGGCTTCTAACCTCACCAAAACACACTACAACACACTACAGACCATACAGAATAAGGCCCTAAAAATAATCACAGGCTGCACAGCTACTACACCCACAGACCATCTACATCAAGAAACCAAAGTCCTCAGAGTCAAGGATCACCTAGACATGAAAGGCACCCAGTTTCTTGCTGCATCCTCCACAAACCCATAATATCCACTACAGTACATGGCAGCACATCCACCCACACCAAGGAACATCAAAACAACAACCAGCACACGATACCATCTCTCCCCACTCGCACACCTCAGACCAGCTTCCAGAAGCATATCCACACTCAGATCACTCGCTGCTCCATTCAGTCACTTAAAGACAACACACAGCTGCATGCACGGCCTCCTGACATCCACCCTTCTGAATCCTATCTTCCTCTTGAGGACAGGGTCCACCTGGCCAGGCTGAGATGTGGGCACCATCCAGCCCTCTTAAGCTACCAGAAGAGGCTGGATGACTCCATCGCTGATGCCTGTCCAGGATGCAACACAGCACCCCATACTATTAAGCACATTATGGAAGACTGCATTGCACACAATCATCTATGCCAACAACACAACATACACTCTATGAGAGCTCTGTGGGAAAGCCTGGTCTCGGCCGTGGCCTTCCTAAGGAACTCTGGGCTGTTCGGTCAGACTGCTTAGGGAACAACTACTACTACTACTACTACATACCTGACCTTTTATGGCGACATTACCTGATCATCATTTCTGACTGTTTCTTTCTTTAATGCTAAGTAAACTTTGTCCTCCACATTGTCATCGATTGGGGAATCACTCTAGCCCTGAATTTCGTACCATGGCACGACATATCTTTACTTGCCAAGTCACTGGTAACAGGTGAATTGCCAAGACAATGACGTGCAGGGGAGGAGAAGGTCAAGCAGGGTAAGGCATTGTCCCTGCCTGGCATCTTGTAGAGGAAGGTGTCTCATGTATACATACCAAAAATCACTCACGAAAATTGAAAATTGTGCAAATTAGGGACCTCGCAATTGATGCGCGTTTATACACATCAACGGGACTGACAGTGACAAAACGTGTGGACATATATATGCGTCAACGGGATGCGGTGGGTTAAGGTGGCAGCATTGTGGAAAGGAGTATGGTTCAAATCAGTTCACTATTCTCAGTGATTGCCTGAGGCCAGAAGTTGGGACTTTTACAGATATTCCAGATATCACCTAATTTTCCATGAGAGGTTAAAGCAAGGGACATGAGACATTGTGGATTTCTAGACTGTGATGACCTAAAGTGACATGCACAAGATCAGTGACTTTAACCTCAAGATCCCTTTATAGGAAAGCTTCTGGTAGGCAATGACTGTGGGAAGTTTGTCTGTATCAAAAATGTTCTTAAACTATTTTATGGTGCTTTAATTAAAACTTCTTACATCCCTGTGGGAAGTTTTATTACAATTTCCAGTATTAATAAAACTTCCCACATCTCTGTGGGAAGTTTACTTGTTTTTGTCAGTGGGAAGTTTACTTGTTTTTGTCAGTGGGAAGTTTACTTATTTTTGTCAATGTTCTTCTCCTTCTAGGGAAGATCTAAATCACTGATATTCACAAATTGTTTGAGCTACAGCCTTCATTTTTTGCCATATTATAGTACTGGTATCGCCCGAACATATATCATCCTGATGCGAATATCAGATCCTGGATATGATCCAGAAAAAAAAGAAAAAAAAAAGTTACCCTAAAATTCAAGATACAGGGCTGAAATTTTCATGATATGACGTAGGACATGGCCAGAATGCAGTGCTTAATTTAGTCCAGATTGCATCATTATTCACCGAGATCACCTATGGTCCAAAATTTTGAACTACTCTGGAAAACAGAGATTCCACCTGATTTTACATGAATGTATAAAGCTAGAGCCATGACACTTGGTGGAATTATAGATTTGGATGACCTAAGGGAACATGCATAAGAACGATGACCTTGACCTCAGAGTCCCTTTATAGCTTGGCTTCCAGTAGGAAATGGCCATGGAAAGTTTTTCTTTACCAAACTTGTCCTTGGACAATTTTGCGGCATTTTAATTATTTTTATTCTTATTTTAAAACTGTGATAGTTTAAAAGCTTTTTGACCTAGAGCCTTTAAAAACTTCATCAACTTAGTCGATAACCGCTTGCTTCTTTTGGCCAATTATTGTGGCAATCCGTCAACCGTATCTCCAGATATTACCCGGAAAGGAAAAAGTAAATCAGCCTCGCCAACTCAAGAACCTCCTAAGAGAGGAACCAGAAATTTTACTACAATAGAGCCTGAAGGGGGACTCGGTGCTGCAAGGAGTATGGTTTGAATCAGTCGATTATTCTCAGAGATCAGTTGAGGTCGATATTTGGGAGTTTTCTGGATGTCACCTAATTTTCCATGAAGGATTAAAGCTAGAGCAATGGCTGTGGGAGTTTTATCTTTATCAAAATTGTTCTTGGACAATTTTACAGTGTTCTTGTTATTATTATTATTATTATTATTATTATTATTATTATTATTATTATTATCATCATGATTATTATTGTTATTAATATTATTAATATTATTATTATTATTGTTATTGTTATTATTATTATTAATATTATTTTTATTATTATTATTATTATTATTATTATTATGAAACCTTTTTACATCCCTGGAGGAAGTTTTCTTGGTTTTGTCATCATTGTTGTTTTTATGTCTGCTAAAAAAGTAAATGGCCATTATTCGGAGACTCTTTGGCCTAAAACCTTTAGACTTTGTCAGGTTAATCTCTCAGTTGGCTGCTTCTTGCCAAATATGATGGCACTCTATCAACCAGCTAACGGGATATAGAAAAACGGATTCCAGAACTCTATCTTAGAAATCGCTGAAGCTAGCAAGCTGAAATTTTACTGCAGTACAGCCTTAAGACGGCTGCATTGCTGAAAGGAGTATGGTTTCAACTGGTTGATTATTCTCTGAGATATCCTGAGGTAAAAAAAATATATATATATATAACTTTTCCAGATAATTCGGATGTCAGATAATTTTCCATGAGACATTTAACTTGGTGGACTTATAGACTGCGATGACCTAAGGTGACATGCACAAGATCAGCGACCATGACCTCAGGGTCCCTTTAGAGCTCTGCTTTAAGTAGGCAGTGTCTATAGGAAGTTTTTCTTCATGAATATTGCTCTTGGACAATTTTACGGTGTTCAAGTTATTATTGTTTATGCTGTTATCCCCACCATTATTTCATATGGTGGGACTATAGGAATCACCTCTGTTCGTCCGTTTATCTGTCTGTCCCTCTATCCGTCTGTCTGTCCGGGCCTGTATCTCAGAAACTGCCGGGTGAATTGGCTTCATATGACACAGAAAGACAGAGTATGTATCATAGATGATGCCCGTATTTGTAAAATTGCCATATTATCTGTACTTTATGAGCTATGACCATAAAAGGAATAATCTGTCTTGTGTAATATTCTGGAAACTTCTTTGCTGGATTCTCTTCATACCTTCCAGAAAGATAGAATACGAGTCCTAGTTTATGTCCTTATATATGAAACGTCCACACTGTAAGAATTTTACAAGCTATTTCCATATAAGTTAACTAATCTGTAAATAGTTGCATCTTGGAAACAACTTGCTAGATCATCTTCACTTCTTAAAGATAGTGTACGAGTTCTAGTTTATGCCCCTGTATATGAAATTGCCATACTTATTAGTGCATATCTATTATATTCTTTACCACACGGTGGGGATACGTCTTTGCTAAAGGCTTGTTGTTACTGTTGTCGTTTTTGTTGTTTACATAATCATTAATCATTATTACTTTGTTGCTATATGTGGCCTTTACTGTGATTTAAAAAATAAAAAAAGGTACTGGTAAAACAGTGTGGTAGTTCCATGAATTAAAACAAAAAATGTCCTCGGACTGATAAGACGGAAAGGAAAAAAACGTCTGAGTCAATGAACGTAGAAAGTGGGAAAGGAGGAGGAAAACAGAGAATAGATATAAAATGGGAAACCTGGAGAAGAATGAAAAAAAAAAAAAAAAAAGAAGGGGCAGGGATGGGGAAAGGTGAAGGAAGGAGAAAAAAGGAGAGGGAGAAGAACGAAGAAATAGAGAGAAGGTAGAAAACGAAAAATGGGTAATAAGGAAAAGGTTGACGAAACTGGCATTAGGAAAAGGGAAAAGGAAATGGCAGGGGAAGAAGGATGAAGAAATGGCAAAAAGAAGGGGGAAGATAACAAATTAGAAGTCGGAGGAAAACAGGGAATAGGATGAAGTGAGAAAAATTAGGAAAATAGGGACATGGGGAAATAAACAAAAAAAAATAAAAGAAGATGAGAGAAGAAATAGGAAATGGGAAAAAAAGATGAAAGAAGAAATGGGAAACGCAAAGGGCAAGAAATATGAGAAAGGGGAGAGCGAGTAAAGTAAGGAATACAGAGAAAAGGAGGGGGGGTGTCTGTCAGACTAGAAAATGAAATTGTGAGGGGTAAGAGAAAGGTGAAGAGAGAGAGAAAAAAATAATCTGTCAAGGGGAAACTAAATTGGAAGGAGAAAGGCCCCCCCCCTCTCTCTCTCTCTCTCTCTCTCTCTCTCTAACCATACCAACCTTGCCTGACACATACAGGTATGTCAGGTATCCCTATCTGAGGTGCTGTCATGTGGTGCTCAAATTTAATTCTCCCGAACGTGGGGCTCGAGCAAACAGGCAACTGAACTTGCTGGAAAGTAGGGCACGATTATAGGTCACCCTCTTAGGGCTGACGAGGTCGGGGGCGGCCTGGAAATTTTGAACGTCCACACAAGAAGCGAGTAACCCCTGTGGTTAGCGATTGCTGCCATGATAACATCTTGACGCCACCCTCGGCAACAGCAGGCGGCACTATCTCTGACGCGAAAAATCGGAGATGGCATTCCCACGAAAGGAACAGCTGCTTGAAAAATCAGTATGCTGAATTGTACAGTACTTTGCCTCCTAAAAGAGAGACACCTTGCCTGATCGAGTACTTCAGCCATAAAAAAGTGTTTAATTACCGCTTGTATCCAGAGCCGGATGCAGTGAGTGTGCTTTTGGAATTATGAGAAAAATTTTGCAATAATGCATGAAAGTAGACAGACATTTGCTAATAAAGCAGTAACGATCACAGAAGTTGTATGCATCCTTCCGTATTACATGAACACTAAAGAAGGAGTTGGTACAATAATGAGTCCTATGGACAACGTGGAAGAAAATCTAGGCAATACGCAATTTCCTGACTCAAAAGAGTGAAGTTACACAGGAGTGGCAAAAAATGTGAGAGACATTTTGAGAGTGACATTATGGCAGGTTGGTGAATGGTTGTTGGAGAATATATGAGGCAAAGTGAAAGACTGTTTATTCCTGACCATTTCCACTGTAAAGCTTCATCAGACGAATGACACATTGTGGTAGTAATGGTGGATGGAGTAAATGAAAAGAATTAAGAGGTAGCCAAGATTTGCCAGAGCTCATAGTTAGAAACTAAAGTACCGGTACAGTGTTAAGAAATAAATGATACTGGGCTCAACCACTATGCTCCTGAAGAGAGAACCTGTATTTTTACACAGGATCACTATGCTCCTGTTTCATAGTTTTCTTTTATATTTTCTCTTACTTTAATACCGGTGTTATTGGTCAGTTATCATTAATACAGTCATTGTAGTTATAATAATTGTGTTGTGTGTATTGATAATGGTTATTATATCTGTTCTTATAACCTTTATGTACACTATTCATTTCTTTATGTCTGATCATTGTTCTTTTATTTATTTTTATTATTCTCTTATACACACATAGGTATATCTGTATCTATGTTTGTCTATCTATCTGTCTATCTATATACATATATATTACATATTATTAGTCTCCATCCACTAAATACTGTAGGTGGAGACTTGTTTTTGCTGGTGTTATCATTTATTCCAGCCTCAAAGTCTTGCGACGTTCCAAGAGAACCGGAAGCTGTGAAAAGAATCTGAAGGGCCCAAGTTATGCTGATAGGGATAAAATCAGAATCCTTTACGCGCAGTGGAAGGATATGTCAGAGTCACATCAGTAAAGTGAGTGAACGAGATATGTTGCTCTTGTGTACAAGAGATATCAATGCGACCTGCACAAGGAATCTGACATGCGAAGTCGGGCAGATTTCCACGAAATTTACACAGAATGTACCCTATCATGACCCAGGAACACTATTAAGTTGTCCTGTTCATGTCTCAGTGACCGTTAGTTAAGGACCTCCATCCAGTAGGTGGAGACTAGTGACTCATCGCGACAGTTACAGTTCTAGTTGTCAGTTATTATTATTATTATTATTATTATTATTATTGTTGTTGTTGTTGTTGTGGTTGTTGTTGTTGTCATTGTTGTTTTTGTTTTTGTTATTTAATTTTGGGTCTCATTATTTTTTCTACTTTCTTAATTTTCTAGTTAGTGTTCAATCAGAAGCAATTTAAATCTAGTTATGGGGACGATGAGGGTTGTTCTGTTACTTATTTTTATTACCTTCTTTTATTTATTACTATATATATATTTTTTTTAACAAAAGCTCTGTATCATCATCTTAACTCTACTACTGGCAAGTAATTGTTCATGTCAGCTTATGAGCAATGAAATCGACTTTTGTCTTCCTTTTTGCTCAGACACACACTCGCACGCTCACCCAACCGCAACGGCATACGAGTATTCTCCAAATTACGTCCCTTGAGGAGCATGCGGAGTGATGGAGGGACAGGTTGACGAATGAAGAAGTAAAGGAACGTTATGGGGTGGATGTGGATGTGGTTGAGAAGATTAGGAAAAATACACTGAAGTGGTTTTGGACATATGGAGAGAATGGAGAATGGAAGACTGACTAAGAGGGTGTATGTAGGTGATGTGGAGGGAGGGAGAGGGAGGGGAAGACCGAGGATGAGGTGAAGGGATGGAGTTGAGAGGTACATGAGGGAGGGGGGAGTGAGCTGGGGGAGGGTAGACAAATGGTAGGTGACAGAGCGACTTGGAGGCGATTTGTCTTTGGCCACCCTTTGCGGGATTAGGGCATCGGGCTATAGATAGATAGATAGATAGATAGACTTCCCTGCATCTTTGTCAATGACACTATTACATATTATACGAAGATTTTATAAATTCAAGTTTAATCTTACAGGCATAAAATCAGTAACGCTGCTTTAGACGTTGGTCACAAGTTTCCAGAGAAGCCAATAAAAGTTTCTTGTATTTAATTGTATTTTTTCCCATGTAGCTGACACCCTTCCATGTAATATTTATTAGAGGCAAGTCTGCCTTCGTTATTAGATCTGGATATTTACCATTGTAAAGAAATCGTGGTGACAGGAATTTCATTAATTTTAGTTCTCATATGTTTGCTCTTCTCATCCCGTGCATCAGAAAGGGAGGGCATTCTGTTATTGATCTTACAAATAGGAAATGTGACTTCTTTTTGTTTTTAAACTTCTTTCTCCAAATCTTTCTAGTTTAGCTAAGGTATCTTTTAATCATCCTTTTTTCCTTATAAAACTTTGTAGACTGACTTAGTTAATAATAGCCCCATATCGTTCCTTTATTGCTATATAGGTACACATCGCTTTCCATTATAAGTGGTTCTTGCTTGGAAATCGCTATTGGTATCTCTGTGAACTTCCCCATGTTTGATTAATTTTCAATTTAATTCATATTTATTAGTTTCATCTTTTGCTCCTCCCGTGTTTCTGAGCATCAGTGATTTAGATTTTCCAGGATAGATAATAATTTGTGTAAATATTGACAGTGAATAAAACGAAGTCATTATAAGGTGCTGGTGCAGGAACATCCAATATCTAGAATAAACATTATGCAGGGGAGAGGCAACTGCCTTGCAGCAGTCCACTCTCATGGGCAAAAGTTGGTCCTGTTGTGACATCTGTTTCTGTATACACCTCTCCGTCTGTTATGATGTATCACATGAAGTTTAGTCATTGTGTCAAATAATTCCACTTTCAGTTTTTTATTTTGTAGACCAAGATGGGAAACTTTATCAGAGGCTTTTGACATGTCCGTTAAGGCCACATTACCTAATGTCCCATGGCCATAACTATTGCTATGGTCTCCATTGTGATGGTTATGGCTGTATGTGTACCCATAATCCCTCTAAATCAATGACGTATTAGATTTATTAATCATCTGCGTTCTAGTTCTTGTAAAAGTCCAATATTTATTATCTTCTCCAGTAGTTTGCCTGCAATATCCAGAAGTGAAAAGATCAATAATTTTAAATTTGACTAGGGTCTTCCCCAGGTTTTGGGATGAAAACAATCTTTGCTATTTTCAGATGATCAGGATATTTCCCAGTAGCTAGACTTGCACTGTATACATCTAGAACTACTTTTATTACATTGTTAGGTAACTTCAGCAATACATTTCTCACTACTTCAGTTGCTCCACCAGTTTTTTTCTTCACTGAATCGTCTCAAAAGAGAAGCAACTCACTCTCTGTGATTCAGTCTTCCCATTCCAGTTCACTGTAAGTATACCATTTCATATGTGTAATCCTTTCTTGTCTTTCTTCCATCCATTCTGTGATCATTGTCTCATGATCTTCATAGAAATTTCCATTTTCATCTTTGGAGATACAGAAGACACTACTCCATGTTGATTATAAATTCCAGTTCCCTATCAGTAGACTTACATAATTTTTTCCCTAGTGGTCTTTTGCATATAGTGCTCTTCCTTTTTCTTTGCATTTAAGTTTATGAATTTCGTGCAATAGATCTTTCACGAATTGCTATTTGAGAGGAGCCTGTGGAGCCACACAGAGAGACAGTCTGACAAACGAGGATGTGAAGGAGCGTTGTAGTGTGGATGTGGATGTGATAGGAAGCGTTAGGAGAAACACAATGAGGTGGTTTGGCAATATGGAGAGGATGGAGAGTGAGAGACTGACGAGGAGAGTGTATGTGAGAGTGGTGGAGGAGGAGAGAGGGAGGGGAAGGCCAAGGATGAGATGGAGGGATGGAGTGGAATGAGAGAGGGGGGTGTGAATTGGGATCAGGGCAGTGAAATGGCTGGGGACACGGTGACGTGGCCACCCCGTATTAGTGATTAAGGCGTCTGGCAATAGGTAGATAGATAGACCTTATTCACTGCTCTGTATTCAGTCCTTTATGTTGATCTTATACTCTGTATTCAGTCTTTTATGTTGATCTTATAAACCCCTAGGCACCGGGCATGGGTAGACCTATCCACATCCCAGAACCGGGTTATTTTCAGGAAAATCTATTTCCCCCCAAATATTTTTTTCATTACAAACAAACCACAAATGACAAAAAACACACAAAAAGCGTGTACTTAATCTCTGTTGGCAATTTGGAGGTGGTGGTGTGGTGCCAGGGAGCAGGTGTGTGGCGGCTGGTCTGAGCGTGTTCAAGGTAGCAGTGGTGTGTTGGTGATGGTGGTGGAGGGAGGAGGGTGATATCTCGTACCAAAATAAGTGTTGAGTGTGTCTTTGTTTCTCTCACTAATTCACAATGCCGTATGAACACAGTATTACAACTAAAGTAGCAAAAAAAACACAAGAAAGTAACTAATAAAGGTCAGCTTATTTCATGTTTTCCATGATATTTATTTTCTAACAAACTAATGTCTATTTAGGTATTAACAATTATTTATGCACTATTTACACATTATTTCACCGTTTTTAGTACTTCTTGACAGTGTGATGCTCCCTAAAGGCTGGCTATGGTCAGTACATGTGTACTCAAGCACCCATACACTTTCCTCCACATCCCTCAAGGCCCATTAGTAGCCCTCCCCACCACCCCACCACACCCCATCCCTTCCAACCCCTACCCCTACCCCAAACCAGTATCAGCTGGTTCCAAGGCCACACTCTGCCTACGCCAGCCTCCCACCACCCTCCACACAGCCCTCTTCACTGCTGGGCTGCCATCCCACACCTTCCCCATCCCCACCCCCACCCCCTCCCCCAGTCAGTCAGCATGACCCTGTGCACCAGCCATGTCGGGACAATGCTCTGAGTCCATATGGCGCACTATGAAGTTCAAACATGCCCTCAAAAAATTAAAACATCATATGACGTGGACTGTAGGCCTCTACCAACATGTCATGTAACGTGGACCGGCGCCTAGGGGTTAAAGTGTATGCGTATTAATACACTATTTGCCTCGTGTCACTCTATATAAATTACAAAGATTGAATACCAAATCTATATTCTTATTTCTTCATTTAATCCTTTATATTGCATTCAGGGTATGCTATATTCCATGGCTCTTTAGATTTTAGTGTGCAGCCTCGTGAGAGCATTGGCAATGTTTTCCAGATTTTGAACATTACCATATATAGGTATCAGTAATTCTAGTTCGTTTTTAATTTTTGTCCAATCAGCGTTATGCATACTGAATCTGCTTTGAACTGATATTTGTATTAGGCGTGATGATAGCACAGTATATAGTCATTATACATTATTTGTTTGATTTGTGTAATGGAGATCTAGGGGGTGAGTAGGGTGTGTATGATTTGCAGCTGCTGACGGGCATTGAAGCATTAAGACCGTTATCTTGTTTAACAGAATTACAGATTAAATATATTCTTCATATTTTAGATAAACCGCTGAGTGTTTTTTTATTTCCCGGAAGGCAAGAGACAAGTATTTAAAAATTAATGTTATTGATCATCTGGCGTCTGTTTCGTTGCCATCATCGGCTACCAATCAGAAGCCGCTAATCACACACCCATACTCGACCGCTAGAGCTCAGTTGCACAAGTCAAACTAGACGGGCACTCAGTGGAGTGCATCTCTCCAACAAGGGCAACGTAATTTCCAAACCACTCTTCATACTGGGTTAGTGTTTCTCATCATTGATTAGGGATTCACAAAAACTGTTTTCCATATCCGGAGTCTGTAATACAGTTCGGATCGATCCCAAAAGTTAATCGACTGTTCCCTGGGACATGGGCTATCTACCCACCAGTTTTGGTCCAACTCTCTCTTTCATTGAGTAATCCTGCTAACAGGGAGACAAACAAACTAACAAACAAACAGGGATGAAAACATACTCTCCTTGTCGGAGAGAAGAAAACGGGTACAGTAGTTATTGGTGCTCGTCTAGCAGAATAATTAAATGTTTTATTATTGCATAATATTATTTCTCTGGTCTTGTTGCACTGCAATGCACTAGACAGGTTGAATAAGACGAACCTAAATGCAATATTTTCCCGCTATTAGTATTATCCCTCAGTGCTTTCCTTACGTCATTACTATTTCGATTTCCGAAAATACATACTGTACACACACACACACACACACACACACACACACACACACACACACACACACACACACAGATATATATATATATACACAGATATATATATATATATATATATATATATATATATATATATATATATATATGTCAATCACTTCCCCAGTATTCCCTGCTTATCGTAAGAGGCGACTAAAAGGGACACTTTTATCTACATTCTTTTTGCTCTCTTTCTTTCCCTTGTACTTTGTCTGTCCAAACCCTCTGCATTTTACTTTCATTTAGTTAATTTCCTCTCTCCACTGTCTGGTTCCTGCGAGTCACTGGCATTGGCTCCAGGGTAAAATATTTTACTGCCTAAGAAATCTTTATGAACTCTGGTGACGAAGCAATGGCCCTCAGTTCCGTGCAGCCCTTAAGTGGGCAGGGGGTGCTAAGAATCCCACGGTGTAAAAATAAGTTCATAAATCCAAAAAGAACCTTAAGAATAGGAAACTGGAATGTTCGAACTCTCAATCAGGCTGGTAAAATGGAAGAACTTATTTCAGTGTTCAAGGAATACAAGATGGATATTTGTGCTCTTACAGAAACGAGGTTGCTTGGAGTTGATAAAAGGAATTTGGAAGATGGTATTACTATGTTGGTTTATGGTAGGAGTGATGGAAATCATTACCAAGGAGCAGGCTTACTGCTGAGTAGAGATGCTTGCAAGGCACTATGTGAGTCTGAACCAATTAATGAGCGCTTGCTTTATGATCGCTTAAAATCTGACCATGGTAATATCAGTATGGTTGTAGGGTACGCTCCGACAAATGAGGCTGCTGATGAAATGAAGGATGACTTTTATGAGAAGCTGCAGGATGTAGTGAATAGAGTGGCAAGACATGATGTGTTAGTTTGCATTGGTGATTTTAATGAGATTGTTGGCAGTAGTAGGGATGGCTTTGAAGATTGTATGGGTAAGGAGGGTGTTGGTATAAGAAACGAAAATGGGGTGCGACTTGCAAGCTTTTGTTTGGCAAATGACCTTATAATTGGTGGAACTATCTTTGAGCATAGAAAAATACATAATACTACTTGGATTTCACCATGTGGTAAATATTGTAACCAGATTGACCACATTGCAATTAGCAGAAGGCATAGGAGTTATTTGCAAGATGTTTGCGTAAGGAGGGGGGCAGATATAGGTAGTGATCATCAACTTGTTGTGTCAAAAATTAAAATAAAACTTAAGTGAAACGTTGATGGTAATTGTACAGGAGGTAATAATTATGATTTTGATAAGCTGAGAAGTGATGAGAGCACGAGGGAAAAGTTTCGGTGCGAATGTAGAAACAAGTTTCTAGTCCTGCAGACTTTGATGGAATCTGAAGACAATGATATTAATCAAATGTGGAGAGAGGTAAAAGAGGTTTTGCATGAGAGTGCTAAGGTTACTATTAAGAAAAAGGGAAAAGCGAGAAGGAAAAAGTGGATGTCAGATGAAACATGGAATGTAATTCAGAAAAGGAAAGAGGCTAAGTTAAGAAGTGAAGAACAACATGTTGATGGCCAGGTAGTTGAAGTACTTAGAGCAAAGTACTGGAGTTTACATTCTGAAGTAAAAAGACTCGTTAGACGTGATAAGAAGAGACTATATGATGAAAAGGCGACAGAGACAGAAATTAAATTAAGTAAAAATGACGGTCAGAGCACTAGAGCAGCGTATCAGGCCATAAAAGAGTTAACTGGGACTGAAAAGAGAAGGAAGGAAATACCTGTACGAGATAGAAATGGTAATTTGATGACTAAAGATTTGGATATAAAAGGAAGATGGAAAGAGCACTTTGAATCTGTTCTAAATAGACCAATCCCAGCTGAAGAGGACATTTTGCCAGCCGAGAGAGATTTGCAGATAGAAACAGGGGATATAACTTTGGAAGAGTTAGCAAAATCTATAAAGGAGTTAAAGAATTTTAAGGCTCCAGGTGAGGATGGAATATTCCCTGAAATGCTTAAGGTGGAAAATGACGAGTTGATGAATGCACTTTTGAAACTTTTTAATGTGGCTTGGGATAATGGTGGAATTCCAGAAGAGTGGAAAAATGGAGTGATTATAAAAATACCAAAAAAGGGAGATTTTAGTGTGTGTGGCAATTGGAGGGGGATAACTTTGACACCTGTAGTTGCAAAAGTCTTTTCCAAAAATCTTGTTGAACAGAATAGAGCCAGTAATTGATAAAATTTTAAGAGAAGAACAAGCGGGATTTAGAAAGGGTCGAGGTTGTACTGATCAGATTTTTATTGTAAGGCATCTAATGCAACAAGCTAATGAGATGAAAATGCCACTTAACATGTGTTTTGTGGATTTTGAAAAGGTGTTTGATAGTGTTTCACGTGGAGCTATGTTGAAAATTATGAGATTCTATGGTATACCAGAAAAGTTTGTAAATATTATTTGAATCCTGAATGAAGGTACTTTTTGTAAGGTAATGGTGGGTGGTTCTTTGAGTGATCCATTTCAAGTTAGGTCAGGAGTGATTCAAGGAGGAGTTCTTTCGCCATTGTTGTTTGTTTTGGTTATGGATTATGTTATGAAAAAGGTTGTAAGGAGAACAGGTGCAGGAATTAACTGGAAAGAAAATAAGAAGCTGATGGATTTGGACTATGCTGATGATATTGTACTGATTTGCGGAAGTATTTATGAGATGCAGAGGGTGCTAGATTGTCTGGTGGAGGAAGGAGAAAAAGTGTGATTGGTAATGAATTGTGGAAAGACTGAAATTATTAATATGAACGTGGAGAACCAAATCGATTGTGTAATTGGGAATAATGTGGTGAAGAATGTAGAAAACTTTAAATATCTGGGAACGATTGTATCATCTAATGGATCATTAAACAATGAAATTGAGGAGAGGATTAGACAGGCTTGGCGAGCTGTTGGAATGTTGAAATCTGTTTGGAATAATAATATGCTTTCGGTACATACTAAAGTGAAAATTTACAAGTCCATGGTTACACCCATTTTAATTTACGGGCATGAGTCATGGTACAGTACAATTGCAACAGATCAGAAAGTATTAGGATTTGAGAATAAAATACTGAGAAGGATTCTTGGGGTAAAGTGGCAAGACAGAGTTACAAATGAAAGAGTAAGGGATATTACGAGAATGGAACCAGTTAATGAATATGTGAGACTGTCTCGCTGGAAGTGGCTGGGGCACATATACAGAAAAGAAGGTTGTTTAATACAGGATGTGCCAGAGTGGATTGCTAGAGGAAGAAGAGGTAGAGGTAGGCCGAGGGAAACCTGGTTGAGGACAATGAAAAAAGAAGCAGGAGAGGAGTGTTGGTGGGACCTGAAGGAGATGGCAAGAGACAAATATTGGTGGAGAGAGTTCATTGAGACCCTATGCATCTCGTGGGGTGCCACAGGAAATGATTGACTGATTGATTGATATAAAGAGAGAGAGAGAGAGAGAGAGAGAGAGAGAGAGAGAGAGAGAGAGGGAGAGTATAAAATTAGGTACTCTCAGTATGTCCCGTACTGGTAGATATCGTACTCTTTGAGGTAAGCATAGCGTATATACCTATCATACTTCTCCGATAGTTGTTTGTATTTTAACTGCTAGTTTCATCAAGCTCGTCAGTAAGCCTATACAATATCTTTTTTCTTATTGCAATTAGTACTCCGTCATTTTTCTCTCCTCCATAGTTTTTATGAATATTATAGTTAAATATATTTATTGATTTCTGTGTTTTTCTGTTCGTGATCATATAAAAATATAACATCAGGGTATAAGTTCATATGCATATTACACAGACTACTTATAAGACTTCCAATCTCTTACAGTGTGCCGCACTACATTTATTGTCCTGTTAATTTTTAAAGCTGTCTTACCGTAAGTATTTACTTTGTCTTTTGAAAGGTGGCCAATGAAGGACGGTTATTATTTTAGTGAAGGATAATTCTTCTACTTAAAAAACATAATTTCATTGTTTTTGTTTTGCCTTGTTCTAGATAGGTACATACTGTAATTTTCGTTGTACATTTAGTTTTTGTAGATCCATCTGCACTTTGTACAATTTGTTCTGTAGTGCTCAAGTCTGTGTTGTCACTCAGACAAGTAGTCCAATATCTTTGGCCTGTACTGGAGAGTCATCATTCCCTTTGGAAGAGTCAAGAATGTTACTTCTATCACTTCATGCAAATGCTACAATTGAAGCATGTAGGCGGTGTTTTATGGCTATTCGGAAATCTCGCGTCACTTATGGTGGTAAGAATATTAGTAGTAGCATTTCGACCTGGTTACATTTTCTCTCTTCATGTACTTACTGTTCTATGTCAATATTGTATCTTTACCATCCTATATTCTTGTTCATGTGTTAGTGATGTTGTTGACTCGTTTGTTTTAGGCACTGACTGAGGGTCTTCTGTATTAGAAGCACCCAGGAGCTGCTTGAGTCTGTGTTCTCTAGCATTCTGTTAAGTTCATTTCTATAACTTCCTGGGTTACATATATTAGTGACATGGATATGCATAATACGGATCAGAACAGTAATGTGATAATGGTCATTTAATGTGTGTTGTTTTATCTGTCTGTTTAGCACCAGATAACCTGAAAAATTTCCCTATCCCTAAAACCTTACAAACCTGCCGGTTCCCCTTGGCAAGGGTGATCAAGAGTACAAATTTCCCCTTCCCTAAAGAAGCTCACAGAGGTGATGGATATCAGCCCTAGGGACTCTTCAAAGGGGAACCTATCCTTAACCCTGCTCAGAAACACATATTGGGTTGTGTACACCTCAGGAACACCTGGGTCTACCGCACCCAGGCGTATAAAAATGCTGTATTTGAACACATGTTTCATTTGATGAATTCCTTAATATCTTACAGTTTAAAAGGGTTTATCAACTACAAAATCATGCAAATAAGTTTTGATTCACTAAACTTTATTGTATATACCATCATTTTTGTTAAAGTTTAGATAAAACTTTGACAATATATATATATATATATATATATATATATATATATATATATATATATATATATATATATATATATATATATATATATATGGGGGAAGGCAGTAGCCATGCAAGAAAACAAAAAACACCATAAGCCTAGCACTTGTGTCACAACTTGAGGAATGGAGGTCCTTCATGATGGGAACATTGGATTCCTCACATCATAGAAACAATCTGCAAACGAGAAGGTCAAACATGATGTATGTACTGTACCTCCTCAGGTAAACGTGGGTCTCATCGACTCGAATGCAACATTAGAGCCATATAAAGAAGAAGAAGAAGAAGAAGAAGGAGAGAGAGAGAGAGAGAGAGAGAGAGAAAAGTAACCCTCCTACACCTTGCATGGGCACTAAAAGTTAAGAATCTATTGAGAACGAAAGGAATCCCAAGCATCTTGATGTTGCTGAACTAAAGCACGGACACGATCGACCGGGTCTTTCAGACCTAGGTGTTTCTGAGCAAGGTTAATTTCAGGAAATGGAGAGCCCACTCGCCTCCTTTAATCACCCCAGTCTACTATGGCCTCCCTCCTGGCACTGTCCTCGGGGTTCTGTTTCGTACTATGTGTTGGGTTTAACTACAGCTGAGTGGGCAATAAAATACAAACGGTACCATCAGTCTGTTCACAGAATAATTCCTCCAGTTGGGTAAAAGCGATAGTGGCGGGGGAAAAAAAAAAAAAAAAGGAGACCAGCAAAAAATGAGTAAAAACAAATCTTCTTCTAAGCTGGAGACTGTCTCCAAATACAACAAAAATGCAATGAACTGAATAAGGAAACTTTTATGCTGGAAATTAACTCCCAGCAATTGAGGTGTCTTGCTCATAGAATCAAGTCCAGCCCAGAAACAGTTTATTCCCCTAAATTCTCATTTAGAACCAGAAATAAGAGTCCCGCAATGCACTGGGACTCTGTTATACGCCACAGGTCTGAAGCTGGTTGTAAAAACACGTGTTGTTGGCAGCCACTAACAACACCAGCCAAAGAACAGGAGACAAAATGGTCATATTATCACACAGCATCTATGGCTGCCGTGAACAGAAAACTTACCAAACATGAGCCTGGGTAATAGTCCAGTCAGTGTGCAGCCTTGTCACCTGACCCAGGAGCTGGATCCAAGGCTGGGATATAAATAGTCAAGATTTCACGTAGTTTATCATTCCTCTGAAGAACCTTTACAGCGATACTCAGGAATAAACTTTGACTCTGCCCAGTGTAGTTTTCAATCCACCATTCACCGTTTTGAGATTACCCGAGTTTCAGATGAATGCTCAGTACCGAAGCAAAATCACATATCCTTTAGCTTAATAATTATTCATCGCAAGTGCTATACAGCAGTTCTTTTACATTATCTGTGCAATTTTCTGCAAAATATATTCATCATCTCTCACAGCAACTGTACTATTAAGTTAAATTTGCATTAAAATGAAAATTTATCCATAAAAAAAGACCAGCATCAGATAAGCATCTGTATTGTAAAAAATGCTTACTAGAATCTCCTCATTTACATTTTTTTTCCCCTCCATCCCTCTTCCACTGATGTGCAATAACTGTTCTGTCACTGGGCATCATATGGAATGTATCCCTTATTGACAGGTTAGTGAAACCTCAATAATTAGCTTCTGTATAAACAGCCTGGCCATGCAGGTTTGAGTAAGTAAAGTTAACCATTAGCTCTATGCACGTGAACTCCCACTGACAATCGCATGTTGTGCGGTCACGCTTATGAATTACTGTGATTTAAAACCTTCCACCTAGACCCGCTTTCGCCCTCCCAAGCCTGCTCGGTCTCGTTCAGGACCTGCGTATTTGTATTAGCGGTGGTAGTTTTACAACATGCCAGCGAGTCATATGTTAGATCATGGTCTGCTTTTCATGAAATTCAAATCCTTAAACTGTTACATGCCCCAACCGGGATGCGAACCTGGGTCTGCAGGCTACATCTCTACCAATTCAGCCACCATATATATATATATATATATATATATATATATATATATATATATATATATATATATATATTGTTACGGAATGTACACTTTAAGTGAGAATACTAAAAATCACTACTGTCCCGTAAAGTTCCAGATTCAAAACAAAAGAGTTAGGTAAAATTACAAGTTAAAGTTTAATGCTCAAACTAACAACAAAACATTCAGGACTCATAAGGATAATGTAATGGCAAAAAACAGGTTAAATATATGGTTAACTGCAATAGCCTCTATTAACACGAAATTAGCATGAGTAAATTTATCTAAGTCAGCCCTGATAAAAGAGAATACACTGGATAATGCTCAGTTAATGCAAGATAACTTATTACAGATACAAACTATTATTAACAATTGGCTGACATAAAACCTTACATTAATCACAAAAACCTTACTAGGCCTAAGAATTAACACCTTATGCTACACAGTACAAGAAAAAATGCAATAACACTTATACTCAAATTACACAGCTGCTACATGGCTGGAGACTTCCTGAGCACTCACAATAATAACAACTGTACAGGGGAGGACAGAGATGTGAACAAAATGAGGAGTAGATCTAAGTGGCAATAATGCAGAGACTGAGCTCATTATATAGGGGCCGGCAGAGCTTGATACAACTTGTAAGAAGGACGCGCGAATGAAGCCATGGGGACAAAGAGTTGACAATCCTGCTCTGAACAACAGAAAGAACGACTTACTCTACTATAAGGGAGGAGGGGGGAAATGAGGTAGAACACGCTCGTGATCAAACATGCAGCATACTGTACGTTAGAATTACACAAAGGATGATGAAATCATAGGCTATGTAACACCTTCCCACAAAGAAAAAGAAATTTACAAAGGAAATTTCTTATTACTCTAAAACAATCTGTCTAAAGTCTAGATAAGCAATCTGCAATAACATTTTCTTTCCCCTTGACATATTGTATGTCTAATGAATACTCCTGAAGAAGTAGACTCCATCTTGTCAATCTCTGATTTTTATCTTTAAACTTATTAAGGAATTTCAGTGGGTTATGATCGGTATAAATGACTATGGGGCCAACACCAGAACACAAATAAAATGAAAAATGCTGTAAACCCAAAATCAAGGCCAAAAGCTCTTTCTCAATAGTTGAGTAGTTTTTTTGAGGTGGAGTGAACTTCTTACTGTAATAAGATACAGGGTGTTCAATACCTTGATCATCCTCTTGCAGCAAAACAGCCCCAGCTCCTGTATCACTTGCATCAACAGCCATCTTAAAAGGCTTAGCAAAATTTGGAGTAGCGAGCACTGGCTGACTTAATAGGATAGCTTTAAGTTTGCTGAAAGAGGATTCACAGTTATCGGTCTAGACAAATTTAACTCCCTTTTTCAGTAGGTCTGTAAGCAGTGATACAAGAATTGAAAAGTTAAGAACAAATCTCCGGTAATATCCTACCATTCCCAAAAATCTTTGCAGCTCTTTCCTACTTTTAGGTCTGGGAAGATCACTTATAACCTGAACCTTAGCTGCTGGTGGTGCAACATGTCCATCACCAATTACGTACCCAAGGTACTGAACTTTAGCTTGACCAAACTCACACTTTGATAAATTAGCTACAAGATTAGCCTGAACCAAACGCTCAAGAAATTTACTGACATGGCATAGGTGATCTTTCCAGTTGTCACTGAAGATTAATACATCATCAATATAAACAACACACCCTGCCAAACCCTCTGTTACAACATTCATGAGCTTCTGAAATGTGGCTGGTGCATTCTTCATACCATATGGCATTACAGAACATGCAAAAGTCTTTCCTAGTGTTACAAAACATGAGATCTCCCTAGCACGTTCAGTCATAGGTACTTGCCAGTATCCCTTTAACAAATCAAACTTACTTATGTACCTAGCCTTTCTGATCTTGTCTATGCAATCTTCCACGCGAGGGAGAGGGTAAGCGTCTGCTTTGGTCATCTGATTAACACGTCTGTAGTCAATGCAAAGCCGCTGTGACCCACCTGGCTTAGGGACTAGAGTGACAGGAGAACTTCACTCGCTCTGACAGGGCTCAATCATCTTGTGGTCCAACAGGTAGCCAAGCTCCTTCTGGATGAGAGGAACTTTCACTGGGTTCACACGGTAAGGAGGCAGTTTAATTGGCTTTGCGTCTCCAACATCGACATCATGCATCAACACAGTGGTTCTTCCTGGAGTAGCACGGAACACTTGCGGTTACTCCTGCAGTAATGCCGAAAACTCCTGCCTTTCCTCAAGAGGTAGATGAGAAAGCTTAGTTTGGAGATCATTCATTATATCAGGATTCTTCCCCAAACTATCACTCAGGCTCATGCTGCATGGGAGAACTTCACTTGCAGACTCGGGTGGAACAGCTACAGTGCAGACTGGGTTATTTTCGTCCCGCCTGTGATATAACTTTAGCATGTTGATGTGACAAAGTTGCTTGTTCTTTCTACGATCTGGTGTGGCGATGACATAGTTGACATCACTGAGTTTCTTCTCCAAGAAATAAGGACCACTAAACTTGGCTTGAAGAAGGTTGCCCATGCACCGGTAGCAGAATCAAAACCTGATCTCCTGGCTGAAAGTGGCGTAACCTGGACTTCTTATCATACCAAGTTTTCATCTTCTCCTGAGCAGCTCCTAAATTCTCTCTCGCCAGCTGTAAAGCAGTAGACAGCCGTTCTTTGAACTTCATCACATACTCCAGCAGGTTGACGTCATCTTCCTCCGACAGCCAGCATTCCTTGAGTAACTTAAGGGGTCCTCTTACTTCATGGCCAAACGGTAGTTAAAAAGGTGAGAAGCCCAGTGATTCATTTGGAGATTCTCTTGCGGCAAATACAACGAATGGAAGACCTTTATCCCAGTCTTTCTGATGTTCCAAACAGTATTTCTTGAGCATCGATTTGAGTGTTTGATGATATCTCTCCAATGCTCCTTGGGTCTGGGAATGGTAAGCTGAAGACGTGATCTGGGTGATGCCCAACTCTTTCAGAGACTGCTTGAAAACATTTGACATGAAATTACTTCCCCGGTCTGACTGTACCTCCTTGGGCAGACCAAACTTTGTGAAGAACCCCAGCATTTCCTTAACCACGTTCTTTGCTGAGATATTTCTAAGTGGAATGGCTTCAGGATAACGAGTAGCCATATCAATCAGGGTCAACACATAAGAAAATCCTGAAGAAGTCTTAGGAAGAGGGCCCACAATATCCACCAACACACGGGTGAAAGGCGCCTCAAAAGGAGGAATGGGAACTAGAGGTGCAACCTTTTCGGTCTGATTACACTTCCCCACAACTTGACAGGTGTGACAAGACTTACAATACCAGGAAACATCCCTGAAGATACCTGGCCAGTAGAAGTGTTTCAAAATGCGTGCCACAGTCTTCCTCACTCCAAGGTGTCCTGCCAAACTGGAATCATGAGCCACTCTAATGATATCCTGCCTACAAACACGAGGGATGACAACTTGATGTACAACCTCCCACTCACAGTCGGCTGATGCTGTTGGGGGTCTCCACTTCCTCATAAGTACTCCTGACTTTATATAATAACAAGTAGAAGCACAAGCTGACTCTTTCTCACTGCAAGCAGAGTTAGCTAGACCTTTCAACTCAGGGTCAGCAACCTGCAACTCAACCAACTCATGACGAGACAAATTATCAACACTACGGGGTACTGCCTCATCTGGTGAGTGGTCGAAATTAGCAAGAAAAGTGTCAGCTAGGATAACATCATCATCATCATTATCGTCTAAGTCACCAGTAACTTTAGACTTAGCCCTAGTGACAGCACATGCAGAGAACACATCAGGGACATCACAATCCTGGGCCGCAGCCACTGGCTCACTAGACAACTGAGGAGCTGGACACACTTGACTTCCACCAATATCATTTCCAAGTAAGAAAGTTACACTTGACATTGGGAGTGTCTCAACCAACCCAACCATAACGGAACCATTAACAAAACCAGGCTCTAAATTCACTCTGCACAGAGGGACAGAGAAGTAATTATTCCCTACACCTTGTAGGATTACAGTTTCATCAGAGGAATTAACATTAGAGCCTAGAACACTGGTCAGCATAAGGGATTGGCAAGCACCTGTATCACGATATATTTTAACTGATTTCCTGTTATTACTGTCCAAAGGACTGACAAAACCATCAGACAGGAAATTAGCACATGAACTCTTGAGAGTGTCACCCACGTTACTGCTCAAAAGAGGAGCTCCATCATGAGAATTTAATTTACCCCTCGAAGCAGGTTCAGTTAACTCAGTTAAAGAATTCTGGGTAACTCTCAAGGGTGGACACTAGACCAATTGAGTAAATATTTAAAGACTCCTTTTTGTTCACATCACGCTGTCTCCTGAAACATTTCTCCGTAGTATGACCAAGCTTACTACAATAAGTACATTTACTTTTCTGAAATCTAGAGGTGAAGCTGGTATTTACTTCCTGAGAAACATCATCTTTATTCTCTTTCCTGTTACCTGTACTCTGAGTAGAGGCAACGTACTTACTCTCAGCTTTCCCTTTTTCTTTAGAATATCTCTTGTGAGTGAGAACATATTCATCAGCTAAAACTGCAGCATCAGACAAATTATCTATTCTTTTCTCATCAAGATATAGGCTTACATCTTTACTAATACACCTTTTGAAGTCCTCCAGCAAAATCACCTGCTTAAATTTACCGAAATCAGAATCCACATTCTTAGAATTTAACCACTGCTCTAACAGATCTTCTTTGATTTTTGCATACTCAACATGGGATTGCTTATCTTGCTTATAAGTTGTCCTAAATTTTACTCTGTAGGCTTCAGGAACAAGCTCATAGGCCTTAAGAATCAAGCTCTTAACTACATCATAATTATCAGATTGATCCTGAGGCAAAGATGCATAAGTTACTTGAGCTTTACCGGTGAGAAGAGTTTGAAGGAGTACTGGTCAATACAATACTTTTTGGGCCAATTAAAACCTGTAGCTACCCTCTCAAACAACTGAAAATACTTTGTTAAATCAGATTCATTAAAAGGAGGGACAAGTTTAACATTTTTAGCCACATCAAAATCATCAGAGCTAGATGATCCAGTTCCACCTTGTTTCATGCGATACTCATGGTCTGCCTGAATCCTAGCAATTTCAACTTGTGCCTCAGCCTCCTTAGCTTTTGCCTGAAATTCAGCCTCCTTAGCATGAGCCTCCTGCAGGGCTAGCTGTAACTTAGCTAAATCAATCTGCGTTTGCTCATTTGGAGGAGTTACATTAAACAAGCTTTCATTAATCATGTCAACAATTTGATCTTTAGAATGATGAGAGCGAACAGCAATTCCCAATTGTTGAGCAACAAGCTTAAGTTCATTCTTTGTTCTGTTTTCTACATCACGCACTGTTTGCACGTTTGACAAAAAATCTTTGGCTTCATCAAGCGTAGTAATAGTAGACATCATGAATAAATCACAGTCACAAAATATCATGCAATATCCTTATGATAATATCCTGAATATCCTGATAAGAGCTAGCCAAATTTATGTTACGGAACAGAGAAAGATAATGTACACTTTAAGTGAGAATACTAAAAATCACTACTGTCCCGCAAAGTTCCAGGTTCAAAACAAAAGAGTTAGGAAAAATTACAAGTTAAAGTTTAATGCTCAAACTAACAACAAAACATTCAGGACTCATAAGGATAATGTAATGGCAAAAAACAAGTTAAATATATGGTTAACTGCAATAGCCTCTATTAACACGAAAGTAGCAAGAGTAAATTTATCTAAGTCAGCCCTGATAAAAGAGAATACACTGGATAATGTTCAGTTAATGCAAGATAACTTATTACAGATACAAACTATTATTAACAATTGGCTGACATAAAACCTTACATTAATCACAAAAACCTTACTAGGCCTAAGAATTAACACCTTATGCTACACAGTACAAGAAAAAATGCAGTAACACTTATACTCAAATTACACAGCTGCTACATGGCTGGAGACTTCCTGAGCACTCACAATAATAACAACTGTACAGGGGAGGACAGAGATGTGAACAAAATGAGGAGTAGATCTAAGTGGCAATAATGCAGAGACTGAGTTCATTATATAGGGGCCGGCAGAGCTTGATACAACTTGTAAGAAGGACGCGCGAATGAAGCCATGGGGACAAAGAGTTGGCAATCCTGCTCTGAACAACAGAAAGAACGACTTACTCTACTATAAGGGAGGAGGGGGGGAGTGAGGTAGAACACGCTCGTGATCAAACATGCAGCATACTGTACGTTAGAATTACACAAAGGATGATGAAATCATAAGCTATGTAACAATATATATATATATATATATATATATACACACACAGTGAGTGCTGCTTTGGTTGTGTGCCCTTTCCTCTCTTCCTTCCTTCCTCTTCTGTCTTACTTTCCCTCATTCTTTCCTCTTCCTTCTGCCTATGGATGACTCTACACTGAGTGACAAACCAAATCGTTTCCTGTACACCGGGAAACCAATTACTACGTTGCGTGGTAACCAAATAACCAGATTATGGCACATGATTGTTTAGTAAGTAATTAAGGTCTTCCAATCGGACTGAGCAGGTGAAGGTTTATATCCAAGGGGTGGTTGGGGTTTACTCTTCTCTTAATGCCACCCAGGTTTGAATGAGGCTGGTTGCTTTCATAAAAAATGTCAGGACCAACTTGCCTAGCCCTGGGTTCCTACGCTCTTCATGAGGCAACATAGCATTGGATAATAGATGGATAACTGTCTATCTATCAGTCTATCTATCTATCTATCTATTTGCCTACCTACCTATCTATCTATCTATCTGTCTATCTACCTACCTACCTACAGCTCTCTCTCTCTCTCTCTCTCTCTCTCTCTCTCTCTCTCTCTCTCTCCACACACACACACGTTTGGGTGGCCCCTCATTTTGACATTTTAGAAAGTTTTACCTCTGACCCTCCCAAGTAGCTCCATTCCAGAAAAAATGTATAAAAAATTTATTTGAGTAAAATTTGATGCAAATCTAATGATATTTGGAGGTTGCTGAAGGACTTCTAACTGAAGCGGACTCGACGAGTCACACCTTTATTGTGGTGTATAGGTATCAATCATTACCAAATACAGTACAGCGTGGGTCAAAATCAATAATTCGAGTGTATACTGATGCATGGGGTCTCGTAAGTACGCAGCTGTGTGGATTGTCTATGACAGCCTGGCTTCACAGTCTGGTCTTCGGTGTGTCACGTGACAGGTCTGTGTGTGTGTGTGTGTGTGTGTGTGTGTGTGTGTGTGTGTGTGTGTGTGTGTTGTTCTTACCTAATTGTATCTTCACAGGAAAGAGTCAAGCTTGTCCTGTCCCGTGTATTAATCTATTTTTATCATACATATCCACAAATTTATGAATTGTTTTGGCACACACTGTTTTATTTGGTAGCACATTCCACTGATCTATTGCCCTATTTGGGAAACTGAATTTCCTTACGTCTTTATCGTCCCTCTTTTTATGTAGTTTTTTGCAGTGTCCTCTTCCTGGTGCTTCTCCATAGCTTATATACTCAATAATGTCTATTGTCTCATTCCCTGAGAAGCATTTATATAGCCTACTCATGTCCTCTTTTCCCTCTGTCTTGTAGTGTTAGTAGATTCAGATTTTATGGTCTTGCTTCGTAGCTTAGAGACCTTAGGCTTGGTACCCATCTTGTAGCGGCCCTTTATACATTTTCTATCTTATCTATGTGTTTTTTGAAATGAGGATTCCAGACTGCTGATGCATACTCCAGAGTTGATCTGATGAATGATGTAATTATCTTTCTCAGCATGTCTTCATTTATAAATGTGAATGCTATTCTTATATTAGCAAGCAGTGTATACATGTTACGTACTTTCTTATTGTTTGGTGAGCCGGTGATAGTCTGTTATTGATAATCATTCCTATGTCCTTCTCTCTTTCTGATACGTTTAGGGTTGAACTTCCTAACTTATAATCCCAGTCTTATTATTATTTTTTTTTTTTTCACTTTTACCAAACTTAATTACATGACACTTGTCCACATTAAATTCCATTTATCATTCATTGCTCCATTCATGAAGTTTATTTAATTCTTCTTGTAGCCGTCTGCAGGAATCCGTGTTAGTAATTTTCCTTTGTATTTTTGCATCATCAACAAACATATTTAGATACCTTTCGTTTCCAGAGTTACTGTCTACATCATTTTATATGTACTAAAAACATAACTGGTGCAAGCAGTGAGCCCCGTGGAACTCCACTAGCCACTTCCCTCCATGATAAGTATTTTCCCCTTTGTATTGTTCTTATTTCCCTTTTTCTGAGAAAATCCTGCATCCAACAGTACAGGTTGCCTTGGATTCCTCCTTGATGGTACAGTTTCCATAAAAGTCTTTGGTGTGGTTTGGTGTGGTACTCTGTCAAATGCTTTCTTGAAATCAAAATAGATAATGTCCACCCATCCCTCCGTTTTCTGTAATGTTCTGTAACTCTATCACAGTAGCTAAATATATTCGTAACACACGATCTTGCCTTTCTAAAACCGGACTGCCTTTCTGTTATCATACTGTGTTCTTCTAGTTGGTTCACCAAAACTTTTTTTCTATCAGCTTTTCTAGTATTTTATAACACTGGTCAGTGATACTGGTCGGTAGTTGAGTGGATTATGTTTCTTCCCTTTCTTGAATAGGGGAAAAATGTTTGATTTCTTCCAAATATGAGGTTGTTTACCTTGACCTAAGGATTCATTGAATATTAATTATAATGCTCTGCTTAACTCTTCTGCACAATCATGTACCATCCAATCTGGAATTTCTTCAGGACCATTTCCTCTTCCTTTATCTAATCTACTGAACTTTTCCTGTATTTTTTTTTCTGATATTTGTACATCTAGTAATGTGTAGGCATCGATGTTCCATAGCATCTCTCCCAAAATTATATTTTCTGTAAAAACTGATTGGAAATTTTTATTTGTTGCTTCACAAAAATCTCTTGTGTATAGATGATGCCCTGGTCCATAATGGATGTATTTATCTTCAACTTTGGTTTTGCTTCGGATGTAGCTGTAAAATAGCTTAGATTGATCACTGCTTTTAATTATAATGTCTTCCTCAAACTGTCTTTGAGCTTCTCTCCTTATCGTTGTTTGATCATTTCTTGCCTGTTTATAGGTGTTATGTACCTTCTCACTATTGTTCCTTGTGTATCTACTCCACAGCATTTATTTTTTACATTCTGTATTAAACCATTTCTTTATTTTCATTTCTGTTTCTTTGTGCTGGGGAATGTAATTTTGGATTCCTATTTCATAAAATTCACAGATTTTTCTATAAATAACATTTAAATCTTGTCCTCTAACCTCCTTTTCCCAATCTGTTTCTATGAAGTACGTCTTTAGGTCATGGTAATTGCCCTGTTTGTAGTTTAGGCTCTTTTTGTAACTCTCATTACTGGTAACTATGTCATATGCAGTCCAGTAGTTGCAATTCAGTACTGCAAGGTAGCTTTTGCCGAATGGAGGATCATACATTTTCTTGCCCAGTAAATATAAGATCTTGTACTGATGGATCATCAAGTCCTCTTTTTCTTGTTTTTATCCTTTACATCTTGTGTTATGAAAGACTCATGCACAAGATGCAGAAGCTTTTTATCCCAACAGCTTTCATGGCTTCTTCCATATAGTGTATTCAGCTTATATTGGTATTGAAATCTCTGGTTAATACAATTCCTTCAGGTTTCTCTTCCATCCTGTGTAGTAATGCTCTTAAACTCTGAATTGTACTTTATGCCAGATCTCCATATTCGCCTGTTTCCCTAGGGTTTGTTTTGGGTGGCATGTACAAATTGGCACAAATACTTTCATTTCAGATGTGTTAATCTCTATCGCAATCAGTTCTACTTGTGAGGGTATATCTCGTTCTATTTCTTTGACGTCTAAATTTTTCGTTGTTAATATAATAATTTCTCCTCGTATTCATAAATTTCTGTCTCTTCTTCATATAATGTATTCCTCTTAGTTTAGGGTATCGTTTGATACCTTTGGGGTTATTTTTTTTTTTTAATTAGGCAAATAATAGGTGATTCCTTTTCTTTGGTATAGTCTTCCATCTCTAATAATTTAGACACCATTCCATCTACATTTGAGTTCATCAACTTAATCATCTTGTTTACATACTTGCCATAGCTTGAGTCTACTACCTTCCTTCTTTTTTCTTCCCTGTTGTTTATGTACCACTTTCTTACTTGCAATCTAATTACTTTGTAAAAAAAAATATTACCTCTCTCTTCCTCTGATCTTTCCTCATTCTTTGTTATTGCTCCCTCCCTCTTCTCCTTTAGTATTCCCAGTTCCTCTTGAGTGAGGCATCTTTTTATCCATACTTTATTAAATTCCTCTTTTTCCATGAGCTTGTTTGCATTATTTAGCATTTCCTCAACAGTATTCACACTCTGGAAGGTTGCTTTCAGAGGCCTTGATTTAGTTCTCTTGGATTTCCATACTCCTTTGTGTTCCTATATGTCTTTATCACAGATATCTTCTGATGCTTCCTTCAATATGTTTATTATATTTACCATCTCCTTTTTGTCTTTTGAAATTTTGTTTCTTATTTCTTCTTCATCTGTATCAGTGATTACAATATATTTGTTGATATCTGCTGAATCTTTGACCAGTCTGGGGTTGTTTTTAATATTATTTTTTTCACTTCCTTTCTAATGCTTTTCTCATCCACTTTTGTTTCTAGGTCTTTCTTTACTTTCACCATTTCAACATATGTAGCTTGTACTTCATTTTTCCAATTTCTCATCATTTCCTTCACCTGTGTGTGTGTGTGTGTGTGTGTGTGTGTGTGTGTTTCAGTGCGTGTGACACTATCTATCTATCTATCTATTGCCAGACGCCTCAATCCCGTTCCGGGTGGCCACAAACAAATCGCCTCCACGTCGCCCTGTCCCCCGCCATTTCACTGCCCCTCTCCCAACTCACACCCCCCTCTCTCATATACCTCTCCACCCCATCCCTCCATCTCATCCTCGGCCTCCCCCTCCCTCTTCCCTCCTCCACCTCACTCACATACACTCTCTTCGTCAGTCTTTCACCCTCCATCCTCTCCACATGGCCAAACCACATCAGTGTATTCCTCCTAACGCTTCCTATCACATCCACATCCACACCACAACGCTCCTCTATATCCTCATTTGTCAGCCTGTCTCTCCATGTGACTCCACAGGCTCCTCTTAAATAACTCATTTCCACTACTCTCACTCTTAACTTGTGTCCTTCCAGCAACGTCCAAGCTTCTCTTCCATACTTTAGAGTTGGTATCACAATACTGTCATGTAGTAACTTTTTCACTTCCTTGCTCACTTCCCTGCTTCTTATCAATGCTTTCAAGGAACCAGCAATCTTTCTTCCCTGCCGTACCCTTTCAAGCACTTCACCCTCCAAACCTCCATCCTTACTCATCACACTACTCACGTACTTATAAGTACTCACATTTTCGAATTCCTCACCATCCAACCTCGCTGTACATTCACTGCCTTCACCTCTCTCAAAGACCATCACTTTACTCTTCCCTACATTCACCCTTAGATTCCGCTTCTTTACACACTCTTCCAGACTCATCCACCAAGCCTTGCAGCTCTCCTTCGTTTTCACTCAACAACACAGTATTATCCGCAAACAGCAGTACAGGGAGTTTTCAAACACTACCCTCTCTCACCAGGGCCACTCCAACATCCACTACCCTACCTTGTACCTCTTTTATTACCCCCATCCATGTACAGATTGAACAACCATGGAGACATGACACATCCCTGTTTCAACCCAACCTTCAAAGAGAAAAATTCACTCAGTTCACAATCCACACGCACTGCAGCCTTAGCACCATCATACATACTCTTCACAGCATCCCACAACTTCCCATCTACTCCATATATTCTTAATACTTTCCACAATCCTTGTCTATCCACCCTGTTATATGCTTTCTCCAAATCCATGAAAGCCGCATACAACTTCTTTCCCTTCTCTAGAAACTTTTCCACTAAAGATCTAAGAATGAATATCTGATCTACACAACCTCTTCCCTTCCTAAAGCCTTCCTGTTCTTCTCCAACTAATTCTTCTGTTCTTTCTCTAACTCTGTCAGTAAGTATCCTACCATACACTTTTCCTATTATACTAAGAACACAGATGCCCCTAAGATTACCGCACATTTCTTTTCCCCTTTTCCTCTGTACAAGGGAATAATTATACCTGACTTCCAATCTTCCTGGACTCTACCCTCCTCCCAGGCCAATCTGCACATTTTCCACGGCCATTCTACTACTATCTCTCCCTCATACTTCAGCATTTCACCACACAGTTCATCAATTTCTGGGGCTTTCCCCAATTTAGCTTTCTTCATTGCTTCCACAACTTCTATCCTACTGATTTCTTCCTGTCTTCTCACCTCCCTCATTCTCCCAGCCATTCCCCAGCCACTTATACTCACGATACTTCCATCCTCTATGTTCAACAATTCCTTAAAGTGTTCTCTCCATCTGCTCACTTTTTCTCCCTTCTCCACTAGTAATCTACCATTTGTATCTTTCACTCCCCTGCTAACTTCACTTCCACCCTGTCTTACTCTTTTTACCTCTTTCCAGAACATTTTCTTACAGTCCCTCCACTTTACACTCAAATTCCTTCCAAATTCCTCTTCCGCTTTCTTCTTACTCTTACTAATTTTTTCACTTCTCTCTTTCTTTCTTCATATAACTCTCTCTTCCGCCTCTCAACTTCTTCCACGCCCCTACTTCTCATCCAATCATTGCATGCTTTCTTCTTTTGTGCCACAGCCTGTCTCACCTCTTCATTCCACCACGCTGTTCCTTGCACACCCCTCCGTCTTCTCTTCATCCCATACAACACATCACATGCTGCACATATTTCTTCTGTAAATATCCTCCACACACCTTCCATGTCCCCCATCTGCTCCAATTCATATTTGCCCAATCGTTCCTCCACTTCTCTCTTATACTCTGCCTTTTTCTCATCCTCTTGTAACATTTCCATTTTCCTTACAAATACTCCTTCTTCCCGTCCTTCCCTTCTTATATTTCACCATCCTAATTGGGTCTTGATTCTGGCCACCACCAAGTAGTGCTCAGAAAGTCCACTCCCCCAACCTCTATAAGCTTTTGCATCCATTACACATTTTCGCATCCTTTCATCCACACACACATAATCAATCATTGCCTTCCTTTCATTCAGTTCACCACACACTCTTCTCATCACTCGCCATGTATACCTGTGGATCATTTTGTGCCTGAAGAGGGTATTGGCTATCACCAATCCCCTCCCAGCACAAATGTCCACTAATGCACTGCCATTCTCATCTATCTCAGCAGGCACACCCCACTCACCAACTATTCCATCCACCTTCACATTCCCAACTTTACCATTCATATCACCGATCAAAAACACTCTCTCATTCCTTCCAAATTTTTCCATGCACACTTCCATATTTGTCCAGAACTCTTCTCTCACTCTGCTTGTACGATCTTGTGTTGGCACACACATACAATCGCCCACATTTGTATTCCAACTTTCAATCTTACCCACACAATCCTTGACCCAACTGATCCATACTCTCTTATGCTCTTCTTCCATCTTTTACTCACAACAATACATACTCCTTCTTTTGCCCTCTCATTCTCACCTACTCCTGCACATATACCCCATCCATACTCCCATTCTCTTACACTCTCACCTTTCCATTTCGTTTCAGTTATTCCGCATACATCAACTTTCGCATCCTCAAGCACCTGGACAATCTCTCTCTTTCACTTCATCATTCGCACCCCTTACATTCCACGTTCCGATTACCATGTCCTTTGTCCGGTCCTTGTTCGTCATCTTTTGGTCAGCCCTTGTCTGAGGCTTATTGTTTGTCTTTTTAGTTAGTAGTTTTCCGGGGAGGGGCACTAACCCTCTGCCAACCCTTTTAGTCACCTTTTACAACAAGCAGAGATACTGGTGGAGTATTCTTGAAAAAAAAAAAAAAACTACCCCCAGGGGGGTGACACTGTGTTTAATATTTCCTTTGCATAAATTTACACCTACGTACAACATTAATAGTGCATCATATGACATTATTTACCCCTCTCTCCCTTTGCTTGTTTGCAAATTATGTCTACTATGGAAACACACTCCCAGGATTTTCTAGTCAGCTCTATAGAAGGGAACGAAGGAAGTAAACTCCCTTCAGAGAAACAAGTCGTTGTCTACTTTTTGTATCATCATCATGTTCTCAGAGAGGAATTCCGAACATCAGCAACTGAGATCATCCAGGGAGTTGAAGTCTTCTGGTCTAAGGCCAAGATACCAACCAAGCCTCAGTAGGACTCGAACAAGAAGGTTGAGAAACTATTCTCAGAATGGAAAGGACTGAAGAAAAACAAGAATCGACGGACTAACACCCAAAGAGCCAATGAAGCCACGTGTTCGACCAAGGTCAAGGATCTTCTTGACACTTAACGTGCAAAAATTTGGGGCTTATAGCTGATTGAGAGGATAAAGCCTTTCTCAGCTTGCAGCAAAAGAATGGACGGCCTGGCTCTACAGAAGGAGATGACAAGCTGTTGCTTCAGCAGGAGCAGAAAAGAGATGAAAAAACAACAAATGCAGTTGAGAAGGAAACATCAAACATAACTTTACAAGGAAACCATGTTGGAGAGAGCAACACAGGAAAGCAGCAGTGACACTGAGGAAAGTGCATTTAAGGAAAAAGGTTCCAGCATTAGTATTGCCCCTCAACCACAAAACGAGGATATCAAATTGCCATTTCATCAGACCTGGCCTCTATGTTTGATCGAAATGTGATAAGTGAAAGGACAGCCATGATGATCATCTTAGCGTTTGCCAGGGCCTTCGGACAAGACCCTCAGAAACTTTCCTGAACAGATAGACCATACAATGTCAACGCCAGCAACACCGACAAGCAGCTCACACCAAAATCAAAGGATCATTTAAGCCAATTGCATCCCTTACAGTCCACTGGGATAGTAGATTATGCTTGACCTCACAGGGAACCTGAAGGTAGATAGGGTGCCCATTTTGGTCTCAGTGATTGGGGAGAAGTTGTTGGAGACTCCAAAGATATCAAATGGAACTGGACAAGCTATGGCGGAGGCTATTCTCAATGCTTTCCACGAATGAGGGCTGGAAAGCTTGGTTCGTGCTAAGTGCTTTGTCACAACCAACTCCAACACAGGCTGATCATCTGGAGCTTGTATAATTCTTGAACAGCTATTGGCGAGGATTCTTCTTCACTTTGCCAGCTGGCACCGCAATCTGGAGTGAGTCTTGGCTGCTGCCTTTGCAGAGTGCTTGGGGTCCGCCAGTGGAAGGAAATTCTCCTGTTTAAGTGGTTCCAAGCACAATGGCCATCCCTTGACCAAGAAATATTCCAGAATGTCTTCTCAGATGATTTCACCGCATCTGAGCTTTGCACTATCTGTAATGGCATCATTACCTTCAGTGGACAGCAATTATGCAATCACCAACTCTGGGACGACTATCGTGAGCTGTCTGAACTGGTGCTGATCTACCTTGGAAGCACCCAAGCTACAAATACCACTTAAACAATGCACAACAGTAAACAATACCTTATATAGGGTAATTTCAGGACAACCAAATCATAGAAGAAGAGGTGATGCCAAGGCACAGCATTCCCGTCCCGAGCAGCCATTATACTGCTGACATATAAACAACAGGATATGTAGTCAAAGATGTCACATATCAAATTTGGAGTAAATCGGGTGAAAATTGACAATTTTATGCCCATTTGAAATTTTAAGCCCGACCCACCTGACACTGACTCCTCTACTGCTAAGTATGGGGTGACCTCCTTGATGTAATGAGACATGCTATAGGATGCTGATTTGAAAGCTGCACCTTTAGGTTTTGGTTTCATGTCGATATGACAAATTTGAAAGGAGTTATGGAAAAATATACTTTTGTTTAACTTTTTTTTTTTTTTTACATTTTTGTGGCTACAGCCTGGGCCTTGACCCAATTTGGCCCAATAATTTAATCAAGTAATCAGAAGGTCGTAGCCCATCATCCCTGTAATTAGTCAAAATTGCACCAGTATTTTTTGCGTAAGGTTGGTAACAGACAGACAGGCAGACAAACAAAGAGACAAACCGAGTGAAAACAATACCCGTCCCCAAGCCCCTCCGGGGCGGGGATGGGTAAATATCGGCCAGTTAGTCATTCCTAATGAAATGATACTTCACTTTTTAAGGATAATGCACAATAGTCCTCATGGAGGTCATCTCGGCAAAGAAAGGACAGTCAGGCAGGCCCCAATGTCGTGTTATTGGCCATCGTTAAGCAAGGACATACATGATCACATTGACAGCTGTAAATCACCTGCAATGCAAAAAGGTTACACTTTAACACCAGCACACTTAGGAAATTATCCTATACCTAACCAACCGTGGGACGATTTCGTGGTTGACTTGCTTAAGCTTCCCATATATTCTGATCATTACCAGTATCGTTTTGTTGCTACTGATCATTTCTCATGTTAGGTAATCTTGGTCCTAATTAAGGATGAGAGAGCAGGAACAGTCGTGGAGATAATCATAGATGACGTTATCTGTAGGTTTGCCACAACCAAAGGTGCTAATAAGTTACAATGGAGAAGAGTTTAACTCTGAAATCTTACAAGAAACATGTAAACAATACATTAAAAAAAAGTTTAATGTTTAAGCCTATCATCCAGCTTCCAATGGATTCGTAGAGAGACAGAATGAACAACGTGTTAGGCGCACTACATCACTTTCTCAATGAGAATTATGCAGACTGGGATGAGTGGGTACCCAGATTTGAAGCACTAATTAACTGTACAATTAACAAGTCTATATGAGACACACCTAATTTAAATATTTACGGGGCAGACAAACGTCTCCCACAGGAGATACTGGAAGGTGAGCAAATACCTATATACAATTATCAAGATTATCCTAAACTTCGTTTACATGAATTCGAAGAGATACACACAAAGTTAAAGAAACAATTAAAGATGTCACGGGGAAGAAAAACGCGGAATCATTGAATATGAAGGCAAAGGAATCAAATCTCAACGTAGGTGACATTGTCTTTGGCATCACTGACACTAGACAACAAACTGTCACCGACATTTGAAGGCCCCTTTAGGGTAATTAACCCCTACACCGCGGGCATGTTTACCAATGTTTTGCGTGTGCCGCATGGTTATTCGGGCTCTGACAGACTCTCAAAAAATATTTGCCAAAAATCAGTTATTAGGCCTAGAATAGGATAATTACATATGCTTATGGCACATACCTTCAGCTTTCTCCTGGAATGTTTGTTGAGCCTTCGTCGGTTACCGTAGGACTTGTGGAGACCTCTGAAGTTGGGTAACGAAGTCCCCACTTTACACTTCCCGACAACCCGTAATATGATTACCACAGCCAGATATTAACACTATAAACACTACTCTATGATTTTCAAGTAGTTTGGGATCCATACTCCAAAAAAAAAAAACACTGTGAAAGCAATGAAAGTTACGAGCGTGTCTGACCATCGCACTTGCGCTAGTGCGCTCATGGTACTCTGTCATTTATTATTCATAAAACCCCTCACACTTTATATTTCTATTACTATATAACACTTATATATATCTACAGTCTTTATCCATAAGTTTCCTTCAGTAGTATTAGTTTATTGTCACTGTAGGGATTCAATTTCTTTCAATAAAATACGTAGCATTCACTTTCTCGTCCTGTATACTAGCATTGAGAGTGAATATCACTTTCACCTTCACTCTCATAACTCATAGTAGTCAGACATGCTAGAGTGAAACTTTCACTTTCATTACTCCTAGGGTATATACTCGTATTCTTATAATACTACTCATTTACATTTCTATTTACGTTCTCTATTTTATTTACGTTATTTACATTTCTATTTTATTTACACTGTGTTATGCGCTGTCACTTGAAGTAACTTATAAAATTATTTTCCACTGTTCACGTATATTTACATTCATTACTTTCACTTGCTGTTTACACATTATTTACACATTATTTACAATTCCACTTGCACTGTTTTACTCAATAGAAAGATCGTAGTCACTCTTTTATCAATTGTCAGCCCTTTACCTCTTTCCACACGAGGTTTAGTAGAGGGTAAAGGTCACAGGGCCCTTTGCATGGGGGTGAAAAGTCCCTGAAGCTAGCAAGAGCGAACAGACGTACCCCCACATTGGAAGATGAAAGTGAACTGATAAAGGTGGGCCGGGGTGGTGGCCTACCTAGGGAAATTCATTACTGCCAACGTTAGCCTCTTGACACAGCTAATTTATAGCAGTGAAATGATTGGCAGGAAATCTAGACAATACATTATAAATTAGGTAGTTCCAGGTGAATGTAAATATCACTTAGGCTTCTCCCTTCCCTCCTTATATGTATATTCATTATGAAACTAGATTATATGGCATATTTCAAGGGGAAATAAACAGCGAAAATTAGCGAACGAGTGCACGTGAGGTGTTGTCAGGTGATAATCAGCTAATTCCAGGTGTATGGCACTCTCACTTACCTTATTTCTTTCTTGTATATATTATTTGGTATAAGAATAGGGCATAGGGCTTATTTCAATGGATGAAATCAGTGAAAAATTCCAGGGAAGATTTACTTAGGGTAGCACGGCCAGGCAGGCGAGAGGATAGGGTAATGGAGGGGGGGTAGGGAGGGGAGTCAAGAACGGGGAGAAATGGCTAAATTGTCAACAATGGATGGGAGTACAGATGAGATTAGGAGTGCTGACTAGTGTTGGACATTGGCAGTACTGATAGATGATACAAGCCCCTACTTGGAAGCCCGGGTGAATTCAAAATAACACAGAATCACAAAAGCGACGCCCCGCGGTATGATCCCTTGCTCCCAAGCATCACGAAAGTGACGCCCCGTGGTTAAGGGGTTAAGAGAACAGCCAATGAGGTAATAATTAAGTCACTATAAAATGATGAAGAGAAGCAAGCTCATAATGATCATTTAAAATCAGTGTCTTTTACTTACAAATGTAAAACATTGGATGGAACCGAGAAACCTTGTAAATACAATGGAAATAAACCAGGAAAAATTATTACATACCGGAATAAAGTATGATCGCATACCAGACATATAAGCATAGGTGCAATAGAGCAGTTACCATGACAAGACATATACATGCCTTATGAATCGATTTAGACTCCTTTTTTAGGGAATACATCGAACAATTTAGAGCACAGACATTTTTCTCCAAGAGCCAGATTATATTCAAGATGACTAAAAGGTTCATCGTCGGTATCATCATCTCTAGTAGGACTTGCTAACATCGTTGGATTAGTTATTAGAGGATTTTCCTATTATGCTCATCCAACACAAGAGGTGGCTGAAATAATTAAGTTAGTGGACTGGAAGCTAGAACACGGTAAGACCGTTATGCTCACCATGATCCAGTACATTCCATCATGTTGGACTGACACAATTAGAGAAACAAAAAATATCACACATACACGTGACAAACGTGGTTTGTTCGATCTAGGGGATGCAAATCTAGGTTACATTTTTGGATTTGCTACAGAAAGTGATCTTCAAGAAATAAACAACAAATTGAACATGATAGCACAAATTCTCTCCTATCAACATAAGCTAGCTGATGCCCAGAACAGTGTAATGATGACGATTGTAAAGAACCTACAAAAGACAGAGAAATTAACTCAAGAAATTTTGAAAAAAGAAATGCACTAGAAGGGAATACAACACATTTTCAATACTTCTTAGTGGTCATGGAACATTCTGACATAATAATACTTCAGTTAGACAATACTAGAGTTCGTTATCAAGCTTTGATGAACGGTTTTGCTGATGCTGGTAGCGGTAGGATCACCATTATTATACTTCCCATTCACAACCAACGTCATATTATCAATCGAGGTGTAAATAAGCATGGTTTGAAGCAACACTCGCACTGACATCAATAGTAGTTCATGTCTCATCCATAACAGATAATTTTTTCACGGTGTGTCAAATATACCATTTTCCTTCTAACAAGGATTAAACATTAGCCACCATCAACACCAAAACAGTAGTCATCATAGTCTCTAAAAAATAGGACACTGTCACCTTCGCTAGTGAAGGAACAACTGAACATAAATGCTGTACATCATTGCATGCATTTCACCTTTGTCCTGAGTATAGTTTCATGTTTCAGCCAGGTGTGGCAGTCCCTTGTGCAATGGCTGTCATTAAGAATCACAACATCCCTCATCATTGACACTAAAAATTTGCTCCAGCTAAACTCAGCCATCATCAATGCATTGAACATTCACAGTTTTTCTATTTTACTCAAAATACATCAGTTTTCATAACTTGCCCAGACACACCACCAACCCATACATCAGCATTTTGTTTATACATATCTCCCATTCATTGTCCACCTTACCTACTAGAAACCACTATGCTGTTCTAAACCACACACATAAATTCTTCCAACCACTACCTAATATGAATTTAGATATGAGTACACATATTAAGATAACTTCACCTAATTTTCAAGCCATACAACTGATCAATCGAACAATGCAACCTTGGGAGGTACATAGTCGGATTATGTTCAGTAAATATTATGTTTATTCCCAGCTCCAGTCATCTTTATAATTTTCTCCATTATATTTGCTACTCCAGTATTGGCTGTGTGCATAATGCATGTTAGGATTGAAACCTTAGACACAATAGTCATAAGCTATGCATTGCAATTGAGACCAACTGTGTAAATATTGTAAATATTATATATATATTTTTTAGATAAAATAACAAAAAAATATGGGATTACATATAATATTGAATGTAAACTGTGCAACAGAATGAACCTGATATACTTGTATCCATTTTATAATATGTAGCCATATTACTATGTCTTCCATAAACAAATAGCAAGTACTTCAAAGATGGCCAATTCTTTATACGATTGACTTCTGTAGACTTGCCACTGTATTGCTATGTACTGCTATTGTATAATTATACAGTATATAGATATTTATCTTTATTATACTGTACAATTACATTACTACATTCAGTTTTACAATATGATGATCAATACGATGTATTTGCATTATAATTTAACTTAACTGTTTTTTGTTTTTTTCACATATTTCTGTACACTGCGTCGATTGTAATACAAAAGTAGGTCGTAGGTACAACAGTTTGACGTGACCGAGAGATATATAGGCATTAATATGGAAATAACACAGTTATAGGCATTAATATAATCATAGCACAATATGTAACACTAGCACAATATGAAATAAGCAGGTAGATGTCTGGTGCATTGGGAAAAGGAGCACAAACATCCCCTGTCCTAGACTATCATGAATGTCAAAACACATGATGTATGCCAACACAGGATGCAACTCATGGAAGCCATTTAGCCACATGATGGAAGCATGCTAGACATTACACACACGCATACACACACACATGTCAGTCAGCCAGAATCCAGGCAGTAACATATACCCAGAAATCAGGTGTAGGAGTCAGATGGAGAAGGAGATTTGGGATAGTAGAAGACAGAAGAGGAGATTGGCAGCGAGTAATATATTAGTCGTCATTTTGTCAATCAGTGGGTCGCTTCTCTCTGTCACACAACTGTAGGGCTAAGCAGTGAACAGTACAACTGTGTCACAATAAAACCTCTCAGCCCCAGAGTGTATCTACCTCTCCTTCACTTATGATACAAGATAGACAAGAGGGAAGTGAGACAGAGAAAAATCTACCTCGAGACTAGAGAGATATAACACACAAAATCACAATCTCCATGCTATCCATTGCCTCACGACTCTTTACATTTACTGGTGACATAGGTGCCTCGTCAATCTACGACTACAATCCGTAACTCCTAAGCAACGATTATTATATACATTTGCAGCAGTAGTAGTCTACGAAGCTGTACGAAACTCGACACTGATGGCAACGATTCTCTACAATTATCCACATCATTGACTTTTTTTTAAATATGTGTCCGACTCTGGGCAAAGGCTTCAGGGCCTATATCTCGGGGGCAGTAGCGTATCCCAAGGCTCCTCCTACACCTCCACATGTCACCACTTCGGCGCTAACACCCACCGTCCTTATTGAATAAATGCAAGGGCTGTCTCATACAGGACTGGTGTATTGGTATTAGCGGGGGTATTTTTACATTTCGGCCGGTCATCTAGTAGATCAGGAAAGTCTGCTTTATATGAAATTCAAATCCTTAAACTGTTCCTTACCCCAGCCGGGATTCGAACCAGGGTCCATCAGGACTGCAGGCTGCCCCTCTACCGATTCAGCCACCGCCTTCCCCATTGGTGGCACCTACCTTCCTAGATACCTACCTGTCTACCTGTCTACCTATCGACACTGCTGTTGATCTACCGTGGATGCACACTTCCTTGCAGGGCAACATTCAGAGCTCCTGGACCTATGCACCATGCTCGCTGGATGGCAAAAGCCATTTACACTCTCAAAGTTTGGCATTTCCTGTCTCACTTTCACCTGACAACAAGGGAAACCAAAGGATTGCGCAATATTAACATATTTCACGCACAGATTTACATCAAGGCCAGGTTCCATGCACCTCTGACTTCCAGAGCAGCTAGGAATGACATCCATATCCTTCAGCAACTTCATCCATACCCTCAGCAAAAAAAACATCGGGTTAGATACATCACACAAAATGGCAGGGCATGTATGATACCTGTCAGAAGACTTTATCCTTCTTAACCCCTTTGATCCGGAGAAGGACAAAGTAGGCCATTCTGGAAGTTTCAACAGAGAATGAAGGTGAGAAGGAGCCACCAAAACGGCGGTGTTACACCTCGAGAATGTGAAACAAATGACGGCTTGATGATTTTGCTTCGATGCAATGCAGAAAGGTCTTTGTGACGCTGGGGATAGCAGATGGATTCCTAGACGAAGTCCCTGATACATGTAATAACAAGGATGACCTACTAGGCTGCTCAGTGGGTTGTGATCTCTCTTGCAGCGATTAAAGACAATGCCGAAAGAGGTGTCACCCTAGTACAGGTAGCAACGAGGAAAGGAAACTTTCAAAACGAGGAACAAATGCTGTATGCCCTCCAAGTTGTCGGGCAGAACCGGACGGATTATACCTATGCAAAGAAATCAACCCTGCTGATACAGAAACCATGATATGAAACACCAATAATACCAAGATTCACATGAATATCCTGCGCAATTGTTTGCGTATGTTTGTACTGTACAATGATTCAGTGAAATAAAAACAAGCTTTTAGACAATTATTTTTTGTTTCTCTAATAAATGTGTGATAGAAAATGGACACTTGCTGTCTGTACGGGTGCTATGTTGGAAAGACTTTTCAGACATTTAAGCCCCCCTTAAATATTAATTTATACTTCTCAGCCGTCACACAGAATGTTTTTTTATTTTCCTAAATATGTACTCTGATTGGGTCATGCATATTTTTTTTTTTTTTTCGATTTTCAGCCCAAATAAGTCTCTCTCTCTCTCTCTCTCTCTCTCTCTCTCTCTTTATATATATATATATATATATATATATATATATATATATATATATATATGTATTTATATATATATATGGTTGAGATGCCCATCATTCACTCACACAGTTTATCGGTACTCTGTTTCAGGTAACTCTGCACTGACTTAACAAATAGTTTCCTGTAAACCAAATCATTTGTTACGCTGGGTGATAATCTTATAACCAACCAGCACGTGTTCCCTACGTGTCAGCAAGTGGTTTGGAGGAGGGTTAGTGCCCCTACCTGGCAAACAACTAGCTAAAAATACTACCAAGACGTCTCAGATCAGGATGGACCAGCAGGTGATGCCAAAGGACATGGTATGGACTGCAACATGGAATGTAAGTTGTGCAAATGATGAGGTGAGTAGAAGAGATTGTCCAGGTGCTTGAGGATTCAAATGTGGATATATGTGGATTAACTGAGACTGAATGGTGGGATGTGAGTGTGGCAGAGTGGGAGAGTCGATGGGGTATATGTGCAGGAGTAGGTGAGAATGAGAGGGCAAAGGAGGGCATGTTTAATGTTGTTCAAGAGATGGAAGGAGAATATAAGAGGGTATGGATAAGTTGTCTCAAGGATTGTGTGGGTTAAATTGAATATGGGAATACAAACATGGACGATTGTGTGAGTGTATGAACCAATGCAAGATTGTGCAAGCAGAGTTAAAGAAGAGTTCTGGGCTAACGTGGAAGTGTGCATGGAAAAGTTTGATAGGAATGAGAGAGTGTTTTTGACAGGAGATATGAATGGAAAAGTAGGGAATGTGAAGGCAGATGTAGTACTAGTAGTAGTAGTAGTAGTAGTTGTTGTAGTAGTAGTAGTTGTTGTTGTTGTTGTTGTTGTTATTGTTGTTGTTGTTGTTATTGTTGTTGTTGTTGTTGTTCCCTAGGCAGTCTGGCTGAACAGCCCCGACTCCTTAACCCACCCCATCCCGACGTTTTCTGGGCAGTGGTACGCCCCAGTCCCGACTTTTTTGGACCTTTATTTTTTTTGGCTCAAACATCCGCTTTTGGTGAGAAACATCGAAAATTCATAGAGAAATCGCTCACCTGAGGTTTAAAATACTCGATCCAGGTAGGAGTACGTCCTTACCTTACAGGGTTTTCTATCAGGCTGGCTGCAAAGAAAACGAGTTCAATGGGAGGATAACTATTCTACACCACTCATAAAGGGTATTTATTTATTTATTTGGTACGAGTGTATATGTAGTACGAGAGTTTATTGGTTTTCAAACGGTAATATAGGCATTATAAGCTTTGTTTCACTCACTAAATCATCACCATTCCTGACCTTTTTTTACCACATTACTTGATCATCATTTCTGACTGTAATGTTTGTCCTCCACATTGTCATCAATTGGGGAATCACTCTGGCCCAGAATTTCGTACCATGGCATGACATGGCTTTACTGGCCAGGTCACTGATAACAGGTGAATTGCTGAGAGAAAGGTCATGCGGGGGGGGAGGAGGTCATGCTGGGTAAGGCATTGTCCCTGCCTGGCATCTTGTAGAGGAAGGTGTCCCATGTATACATGCCAAAAATCGCTAGCGAAAATTTAAAATTGTGCAAATTAGGGACCTTGCAATGTCCTTGCAATGTTGCCGCGTTAATTTACGTATCCGGGATATGAGTGCACATCATGTGAGGACGTGAATTCACGTCTCCGGAACGCGGCGGGTTAAGGAAGGCCATAGCCGAGACCAGGCTTTCCCACAGAGCTCTCAAGGAGTGTACATTGTTTTGCTGGCGCAAGTGATTGTGTGCAGTGCAGTCTGCCATAATGTGCTTAATAGTATGGGATGCTGTGTTGTATCCTAGACAGGCATCAATGACTGAGTCATTTGAGTACATCAACTTAATCATCTTGTTTATATACTTGTCATGATTTGGTTCTACTACCTTCCTTCTTTTTATTCCTTCCAGTTTATGTACCACTTTCGTACCTGCAATCAAATTACTTCGTAAAAAAATTTGTTTTTCTCCTCCTCTGATCTTCCCTCATTTTTTGTTTTTGCTTCCTCCCTCTTCTCTTTCAGTAATTCCAGTTCCTCTTGTGTTAGGCATCTTTTTATCCATACATTTTTGAACTCCTATTATTCCATAAGAGTCTTTGCATTTTTTTAGTATCTCCTCCACGGTGTTTACACTCTGGAAGGTTACCTTCAGGGGTCCTGACTTACTTCTCTCGTGTGTGTGTGTGTGTGTGTGTGTGTGTGTGTGTGTGTGGTAAGGGAGGTGAGGTATGGAATGTGACTACGTTCTGCTGTCCAGTTTGTGAGAAGGTTCACTGTAGATTTGGCTGGGGCTATATTGAGTCCGTTTTTGGTGAACCATTCGTGTAGTGTGTTGAGGCTGGAGGATGTGTGCGGCTGTGTTTCTGTTTTGGTGTGTACATTTAAGTGTCATGTCGTCTGCACAGGAAGCTATGTGTACCTGCAGTGTGTGGGGTGTGGGTATGTCTTGCATATATAGGTTAAAGAGGGTAGTGGACAAAACAGATCCTTGAGGGATGCCGTTTCTGATGTTCGATTACTGACCAGCAAATTTTACATATGCACATCTGCCTGCTAAGTAGTTTGCCAGCCATCTCTTTGTGTTATTGTGCATGTTTGTGTTGAATATTTTGACTGTAAGGTTTTGGCGGGGATGGCATCAAAAGCTTTGCTAATGTCTCGTGTGACTAGGAGCGTTCTGTGTGATGGCCTAGTTGAATCGATGCCATCAAAAATTCTTTGCGTAAGGTCTGTTTAAAGGGTGTTTGTGGAGTGTAGCAGCCTAAAACCATGTTGTGATGGGGCTAGGGGGATGTGAGGTGTTACTAATTGAAATACTAGTCGTTCAGTGACTTTGGAGGAGGTACAGAGGAGTGTGATGGGGCAGTGTGAGGAAGGCAGCGTGGGGTCTTTGTTGGGTTTGGGGATAGTGATGATAGTACCATGCTTCCAGATGTTGGGAATTATGTTGTGTGAGTAGCTGTACTTTGATATGTTGGTGAGCACATGTATGCCTTGTGGTCCAAGATGTTTAAGGTGTATGTTGCTTATGCTGCCTGGGCCACAGGCAGATGAGTGCTTAAGGTTGCCAATGATGTGCTTTATCTGGGTGTAAGTGAAGGGTGCAAAGTCTGGGTCTATGGGGAACTGTCTTTGCGTCAAATGACACGTTGGTCGTCACGATGGGGGTTTAGATGACTGACATGTGAAAAGTGACTGATGAGAGTGTTTGCTTGTTGTTCATTTGAGGGTATGGTGTCTGCTGTTGTGATGACAGTGTGTGATTGCATAGGGTTGCTGTTGGTGAGTGTGATGCTGTTTAGTGTTTTGCAGAGTTTACTGGTGTTTGGTTTGCGATCACTTGTTTGGAGATAATTATTTCAGTTTGGTGTTTGCTGCTTTGATATTTTATTGTTTATTTGAGTGTTGAGTGCTTGCATTTGTTGCAAGGTGTCTTGTGTATGGGGTGTTGGGGAGTATTGCAGTGTGTCGTGTTGGCTGATCAGGCCTTGAATTTCTGGTATGAAGTTGGGGTTATGTCTCCTTCTGTTGCCTCTTGGGATGTGTCTTTTGTCTGCATTTTGAATAATTGTATTGAAAGTTTGCATAGTGGTGTTGATGTTTGTCATGAGTGTACTGTTTAATGTTTCAGAGTGTTGATCTGTTCCAGTTGTGAAGGCCTCCCATTTGGCTCTCCTGTAATTAGTGTATGTGTGTCTGGCCAGCTAGGGTGATTCTTGGTTTGGTAGTGATGATGATCGGGAGATGGTCAGATCCAAGGGTTTTGACGCTCTCCAGGATGTTGTGGAGGCGAGGTTTTGGGAGCAAAAGGTGATGTCTGGGGATGATGGGAGATAGAGGGTATGTCGATGGAGATTTTTGAGGATGAAAAGATTATCTGTTTGGGACTGTAGTACCAGACCTCTGTCTGTATCAGGGTTGTTGACATGCCAGGCCTGCGTCTTGGCATTGAAATCACCACCCAGGATGATGTTGGGTTTGTTAGTCTTGTGATGTATTTGAGAAGAATAATTGTGTAGTGCTGTGGGGGATAATTGGGAGGAATGTATGTACTGCCTATTGTTATGTCTGATTTGTTACCAGTGCGTACTTTAATTGATTGTATTTCTGTTGTGGTGTCATGTGGGAGAAGAAGTGATTTTGTGTGTGAACTAGTATCTAAAAGTTGATGGATTGGTGTACTAGGGTGATGAGTCCACCGCCATCGCCATCGGCCCAGTCTTGTCTGATGTTGGTGAAGTTATGAAATGTAGGTGTTTTTTGTGTTCTGCATAGATTTTTTTTTTTCCTTGTAAGGTGTCAATGTATGTGTTTTGTTGTTTTATGAATTGTGAGAGTTCTTGTTTTTTGGTGTTTATGCCGTCCATGTTTATTTGAAGAATGTTAATGTTGTGTGTACGATGCATGTTGGGTGCTTCAGCCGGGGGGGGGGGGAGGTGGGTAGAGGAGAAGGGGTAGGAGAAGGTTGTGACAGAGATAAGAGTTGGGGTGGATTAGATTGGGGTGGAATGGGAGGGGTGGGGGATTGGATGTTGTGGGAAGGATCGGTGGGTTAGGCTGAGGAAGTGTGGAGGGAGTAAGAGAGGGGCTGGTGGGGGGGATAGTAAGTGGGAGGAAGGAGCAGGTCACGATGTTTGTATAGTGTTCTCTGGATGCAAGTGTTGTGCAGGAGAAATGGATCCAGTTCTTGCAGGAACTGCATTGAAATGAACCCTTTGTCTGTCAACTCGAAGTGATGTATTTTGAGCATGTTGGACAGACGTATTTGTTGATGGGTACTGGACTGCACTCGATATCACCGGCTAGAAGAAGTCTTCGAGAAATGGCCGCCTGAGAGTCATTTCTCAGTGTAGAAGAAACAGTGTTGTTGTGTGTGTTGTCTTGGGAGTGTAGTAATTGTCCGGCCTACCGAAGCCACTCCCAGGTTCTCGGTCCCCGTGAGGGGGCTGGGGGAGGGGTACGATGGTTTGACCCCCCATGTTGTCTTCCTTCTCTGCTTCGACAGCCTCTGGGAGGTGGACCCACGATGAAGTCGCCACCTCTCCAGGGCCTGGATGGAGTAATTGATCAGTGGGGTGTGCCAACAGAAGTGGATGAGACTGGCAGTGCTCTAATGAACATTTGTGGGGGTAGGGGACTGGTGATAGCCAATCCCTTCTGTAGGCACAAAATGATCCACAGTTATACGTGGCAACTGATGAGAAGGGTGAGTGGTGAACTGAATGAACGGAGGGCAATAATTGTTTATGAGAGTGTGGGGATGAGAGAATGAGGAGGTATGTACTGTGCTGGATGCTAGAGCATGCAGAGGTTGAGGGAGTGGTCTTTCTGATCACCACTCGGTGGTGGATAAAGTCAAGGCTCAAGTGCAATGGAGGAATAGAAGGAGAGAAGAATAGGGGGAAGTAGTCCATACACTGAGGGTAGAAAGGTCGGAAGAGGATGGAAAAAGGTAGAATATAAGAGGGAACTGGAGGAGCTATTGGGTAAATACGATTTGGAGCAGATAAGGGGAGGTGGAAGATGTGTGCAACATTTTCACAGAAGAAATCTGTGCGGAATGTGAGATGGTGTGTGGGATGAAGAGAAGACGAACGGAGGTGCAAGGAACAGAGTAGTGGGAAGAAGAGGTGAGGCAAGTTGTGGTGCAAAAGAAGAAAGCATTTAGGGAATGGATGGGAAACAGAGGCATGGAGGACGTTAAGAGACAGAAGGGAGAGTTGTATGTAGAGATGAAGAGAGAGATGAAAAGATTAGTAAGGGAGACTAAGAAGGGACAGGATGAGGAATTTGGAATGAATTTGATTGTAAACTGGAAGGAATGTAAGACAATATTTTGGAAGGAGGTAATGAAAATTAGACAGGGTGATAAAGATGTTAGTAGGGGAGTGAAAGAGATAAAGTTAAACAGAGTGGTAAAGAAATTAGTATGGGAGTGAAAGATAGAAATGGTGGATTGCCAGTGAAGAAAGGAGAAAAAAGGAGCAGATGAAGAAAATACTTTGAGGAACTGTTAAACATAAAGAATGAAAGTAATGCAAGTGTGAGTGGCTGGGGAATGGCTAGGAGGAGGAGGGTAGTGAGAAGGGAGGAAGAGATCAGTAGGATGGAAGTTGTGGAAGCGATGATGAAAGTCAGAATGGGGAAAGCCTTCAGGAACTGACGGAGTGTGTGGTGAAAATAATGAAGCATGGGGGAGAGATAGTAGTAGAATGGATATGAAGGATATGCAGATTAGTCAGGAAGGATGGTACAGTCCCGGAGGATTGGAAGTCAGGTATAGTTATTCCCCTGTACAAATGAAAAGGAGAAAAAGGAGTGTGTCGTAATCAGAGGGGCATGTGTCTTCTTAATGTAATAGGAAAAGTATATGATAGGATACTTTTTATCAGACTTAGGGAAATAAAAGAAATAGTTGAAGAACGTGGAGGTTTTAGAAAAGGAAGAGGTTGTGTAGATTAGATATTCATCCTTAGGCCTTTGGTGGAAAAGTTTCTAGATAAGAGAAAGAATCTGTATGCGGTTTTTAAATGGATTAGAAGAAATCATATGACACAGAAGATAGACAAGGAATGTGGAAAATACTAAGAATATAATGAGTGAAATAAGAAGTTGTTGAATGCCGTGAAGAGTGTGCATGAGGGTGCTAAGGCTGCAATGCGTGTCAAAAGTGAACTAAGTGAATTTTTCTATCTGAATGATTGATTGAAACAGGGATGTGTCTAGTCTCCATTGTCTTTCAATCCGTAAATGGATGGGGTTATTGAAGTGATAGAAGGCAGAGAAGTGGATGTTGGGGAGACCCTAATGAGAGAGGACAACGTTTGGAAACTTCTTGCATTGTTGTTTGCAGATGATACTGTATTGTTAGGTGAAGATGAAGGGAAACTGCTAGATCTGGCGAGTGAGTTTGTGAGGGTGTGTAAGAAATGGATCTAAAAGTGAATGTATGGAGGTGTAAAGTTTTGCTCTTTGAGAGAAATGAAGTCATTGAATGTACAGTGAGGCTGAGTGATGAGTAAATGGAAAATATGAGTGCGTTTAAGTGCTTGGGTAGTGTGATGTGTAAGGATGGAAGTCTGGAGGATGAAGTGCTTGAAATGGAACAACAAGGAAGAAAGGAGGCTGGTTCTTTGAAAACAGTGATATGAAACAGGGAGATGAGAATGGAATTTAAAAATTCGTTGCAGCTCTAATGTATGGAGGTGAAGTTTGGACCTTTGTTAGAAGGACATAAATCAAGAGAGGAGTGAAAATGAGCTATCTGAGAGGAGCATGTATAGTTACTTGGAGTGACAGACTGACAAATGGGAAAAAAAAAGAGCATTGTGGTGTGAATGTGACAGAAATTATTAAGAGAATTACACTGTGGTGGTATGGCCATATGGGGAGGATGGAGATCGAGAGACTAAACTAGGTGAGTGTATGTGAGTGAAGTGGTCTGGGGGATAGGAAGAGGGAGGACCAGGATGGGATGGAGGGATGGAGTGGAGAGGTACATGAGATAGGGGTGTGTGATCTGCGGGGGAGGGCAGTGACAAGGTGGGGGACCGAGCGGCATGGAGACTATTTGTTTGTGGCCACCCCTTACAGGATTGAGGCCTCTGGCAGTATATATATATGTATATATATATATATATATATATATATATATATATAGATAGATAGATAGATAGATAGATAGATATCATCTTTGCAAAGCAGTTTTCTATCGGATTTCCGGACTGTTGCCAGGACAGTTGAGGAGCTCAGTCCGACTATCCTTAAGCCAATTTATCACCTTTCTTGGCTTGCAACATGGAACTGAATCGTGCTTGAAGAAGTCGCACCCATGAATAGCAAAAAAGATTAACAAATGATCTTTCAGAACTTGAATGTACCGGTCACCATTCATCATCAAGTTCTTAGGAAGAAAGTAGAGGCCTCCCCTTCCCATTTCACCTGAGAAACAACCCCATACCATTACTGATTATGGTTGCTTAACAGTCGGCACCGTGTAAGCAGGGTCATATTGACTATGGGAGGCAGGGCGACGAACCTTGGCAGAACTCACCTGGAACACATGAAATGTGCTTTCATCGGAAAACATGGATTTCCTCCACTCATATAATGTCCAGTGTGCATACTTCTTGGCAAACTGAATGCGCTGCTTCTTCATGTGGTCAGTGAGAAGCGGTTTCTTGGCTGCGGTGCGGCTTGGCAAACCCAGCTCCTTCTCCAAGCGGTGTTGGGTAGTTCGAATTGAGACTTCTTGTAACAGCTGGGGATGCATTCTCTTCAATTCTGCTGCTGTCAGTCGAGGATTCTTGATTACCCCCCTCTTCAGAAGTGTATCTGTACCTCTGGAAGTCGTCCTCTTCTTCCACCGCCATGCTTCTGCTCTGCTACAACATAAGGTGGGAGGCCAAGCACTGCAGCAAGAATCTTCATGATGGTCGACATTGCGCGACCAGTACATTCACAAATCGTGTTGATAGGGACATTATCATGCCTCCATGCAATGATACGGACCCTCTCATCCCTTGAGCAGTACTTTCCAGGCATAACAACTCGACTCTAGGAAAATAACAGGGCAAACAGTAATGCATAAAAAAAAAAAAAAAAATAGGGCGGTGCAACCTCGCAGTGATGAGATCATTTACTCCCACTCTTGCTTCTGGGCAAGCACTGACGTGCTGAATGTTTCACCACCTCCCGCCAACACCAGAGGAGTTGCCAGTTACTTTTTGCCCCCAATATTCACTTCGTAGAGGTGGAAACACAAAGCAAAGACAGACAACTCTCCCATAGCAATTCTCTCTGTGTGTGTAGGTCCTAAGTCAATTTGCGGTGTGTGTATATATATATATATATATATATATATATATATATATATGTGTGTGTGTGTGTGTGTGTGTGTGTGTGTGTGTGTGTGTGTGTGTATATATATATATATACACACACACACACACACACACACACACATATATATATATATATATATATATATATATATATATATATATATATATATATATATACTTTTAACGTATTAGAGAAATGTTTTAGCTACTTTAAGTATTTTAAGTATAGACATTCATGAAGATTAAAGCTACATGCTTAAAAAATCAAATTTCTCCGTGTTTGCAAGGTTTGAAGGATGATATTTGTTAAGGCTTATGGGCGTGTCAAAGCTCTGTAACTTTGGCCGTAATTAGGTCCCAGTAATCCCATAAATACGCGGTTCTGACGGGGGTGTAAGGTAGGATATTTGGGAGTATATTATACACATATGTACATATAAATACATGCATACATCTATACAACACACATCATGAATACAGTTATCCTAAACACACACACACACACACACACACACACACACACATTTTTTAGAAAGGATGAACAGAGGAAGGAAAAACAAATAAAATAAAATAATCGATACACCGGAATACAGGTGTCCTCCATTCATTAAAAATAGTGTAACTGACTTGAACTGCTATAGATTGAAGTTCGGTGGAAACTATTCTGGGGAAGCGAATTCCAAAGAGATACCATTCGGGGAATAAAAGAATTTTGATAGAAGTTCTGCAAAATGGCATTGTGACAGTCCAGTCATGAACGCTGCCAGATGCCCGTGTAGCAATGGGGAAGGCGTGGAGAGGTTGCACAATGGATGAAACTTTGTCTGAGCACTTGCCATAAAACTACCTGTAAAATAAGCAAGGAAGGCAACACTCATTCTTACTTGTACAGGGGGTACTTTATTTGTGATCGCAGCTTTGTTCTGAATTTCTTCCAGCTTTTTAGTGCAGCCTCTCCACATTCACTCCACAAGAGTGAGCAATATTCCAGCTGACAGCAAACAGGACTCTTGTAAATTATAACCAACTGGTAGTCAGTGACGTAGTTGCGGGTTCTACACATTAACCCGCCCCGTCCCGACCACTTTTTGACCACTGGTACCCCCCAATCCCGACCATTTTTCGACCATTTTTTTTTTTTTTTTGCTAAAACTTTCGCTTTTGGTGAGAAACATCGAAAATTCATAGAGAAATCGCTCACCTGAGGTTTAAAATACTCATTACAGGTAGGAGAGCCTCCTTACCTTACTGGGTTTTCTATCAGGCTGGCACCAAAGAAAACGAGTTCTATGGGAGGATAACTATTTCACACCACTCATAAACGGTATTTATTTATTTACTGTTACGAATTTATATGTAGTACAAGAGTATATTGGTTTTCAAGCAGTAATATAGGCATTATAAGCATTGTTTCACTCACTAATACCTGACCTTTTTTTGCCACATTACCTGATCATCATTTCTAACTGTTTCTTCCTCTAATGCTATGTAAAGTTTGTCCTCCACATTGTCATTGATTGGGGAATCACTCTGGCCCTGAATTTCGTACCGTGGCATGACATGGCTATACTGGCCAGGTCACTGATAACAGGTGAATTGCTGAGACAATGGCATGCAGGGGGGGGAGGAGGTCATGCTGGGTAAGGCATTGTCTCTGCCTGGCATCTTGTTGAGGAAGGTGTCACGTGTATACGTACCAAAAATGACTCGCGAAAATTGAAAATTGTGGAAATTATGAACCTTGCAATTGCAGGACGTTGAAGTACGTCCCCGGGATTAGCTGTGACAAAACGTGAGGACGTGGAAGTACGTCCCCGGGACGCCGCGGGTTAATCCAAGTTGCTTTGAAGTGGTTTTTAACAAGTGATCTAACATGAGAGGTCTAGCTGAGGGTATAGTTAAGTGAAACACCAAGGCTTTCAATACTTCTAGAGATAGGAATATTTGTAGCTTTCAAAGTAATATAGGAATCAGGCAATATCTGTTTACTAGTAAAATGTATATATTTGATGTTCCTAGTATTAAACGTGACAATGTTACGTTGTCCCCATTCAGTGATTTTAGATAATATCTATCTTGATTTAAGGAGACTGTTGTACTGAGTTGCGAGTTAGAGATATTAAACTTTGTGAATAACATTCACACACATACACACCAACTACCTAAAAAATTGGCATATTTTCTTCTTTCCAGAGTTTGATGAAGAACTAGTATTGGATCTTTTGCGCTTCTAAAATTGTAATTTGTCTACAGTTTCCTTTATGTATTTTACATCTCACTGTTAACCAACCAATTCTGGGGTTTTCTCGAATTCAATACCCAAGCGCATCAGCCGCAATGAACGCGATATAGTAAACGACAACAGTACATGTAATCCTTTCTGTAGGTGATCAGCTGATTAGAGCACCCAAATACAAGGGACGGCCTTGCATTGCTTCGACTCCCAGAATGTGAATGGATTATCGTCGATCATGTACTGCCATCAAAGGACGTAAACTGATCATCTACCCAAACTGTTTGGGGTTACAGGAGCCTAGCCTCGGGCTCCTTCACCTCGAAAGGGGCAATGTTGGACTGGCGATTACTTTTTATTTTTAAAGTGTTTTAAGGTATCTTTCCTTTCAGTACTATTTTTTTTTTTTTACCCCGGTCTCCCTGATCGAGCAGTCATCGACCACAAGAAGCAACCACCTTTCTGTGGCAGACAGTACTCTGCCAGGGTCGGACCAAAGACCTTGCACATCGCAAGTTGACGAGAAAATGGCGGAGGCATAGCCCCCAAGATGATGAGTTCAATGTAGATATGACAAAGCAGCTTTCTCAGCAGTTCAAATACTTAGTAAATGGGAGTAAGTACCCTTCCTGGGAGCGATTTACACTGCCACCCACCCGGTCTTGGCCGCACGTCATTCCCATGGTAGTACCTCCAAGGATAATGGTAACTATTCACCTATTAATATTATTTTAATCACATTTCGGTCAACACAAGCATTGGGTATTTTTTGTTTTTTTGGGGGGGTTCTTTTTCTTTAAGGGGTACGGCTCTCTCTCTCTCTCTCTCTCTCTCTCTCTCTCTCTCAGTTTGAGAGTCTCCTCTGTTAAAATGAAATCCTGTGCCGGCAGCAAGACGAAAATTAAAGTCATCAGATTTAAGAGATTAATGGACTGAGGAGACAGTGGTGATGAGGCAAGATAGGGGAAGTATGTCCTGTGAAATGGGTATGATAGTTTGGATGGTAGTAAGGGCATTAATCTTTATTGGATCCACCTTCAGTTTAACCAGTTGGAGACCTGATATTCTACTGGTTCAAGGAGCTCCAGACGGCTATGAACCATGTGAAATTAGATATAAGGGGCAGTTGAGGTGTATTGCGCATATAATACAACTCTGGGGCAAGCATCTGGTCAAAATCGGTTTTAATGTCTGGACTAAAACGTCCAGTCAAAGTCCTTATTCTCTTGATGTGACCCTCCCCAAAAAAAAAATAAATAAATAAATAAATAAACAGAGAGACAGATAGAGAAGTGATTGGTAAAAATAAAAAGAGGAAAAATGGGAGGCATGGGTGGAAATGAGGGCGTGGGATGGGCTTGGATAGTGGTGGGTGATGGGACATGCTAGGAAAAGTATACTTCATATATGGCGTATGTAGGCGTTGTTAAGATCGGTAAAGTTCAACCTGGGAAACTGGGTGCTGTGGGCAAGCTAGTCAGAATGGAGTCAAGGTTGGAGATGGTTTGTCAGGTGGGCGGGGCACAGTCTGCGAGATGGGTTAAGACGGTGCTCGGTGGTGTAGCAGGGCGGGAAAAATTCTCCCTTTGTGGTGGGGAGTGGAGGGGCAACACAGAGGGTAGGGGAGGTATAGGTCATAGATGCGTCAAGAAAAAAAAAATGTGGTGGAAGGGTAGAAAGAGGGTGGCTTGAGACTACCAGAAGGTGGTGGCTCAGATTGATGTCTATCGAGTACAAGAAAGTTATAACCAGTAAAGTGCGCTTTGTGAGCGCGTGACGAGGGAGTGAGCGCCATGTTATCACAATTCGCAATGATATAAAGCTACAGGCGAAATCTCCGATATTTAATTGCTAGAGCTGACGTCCCCAAAACACAGTATTATGAAGGAACATCTTATTTAAATTGATTTCCTAACTGAGGCATTCACTGATTAAAGCTGAAGAATCCCTTGGAAAACTTGAGACTCCAAGGGGTTCCTATGCCATTATGGGTGGGTTTTTAGTCGATAACAAAGTTTAATGAATGAATGTATCACACACAGTAAGAATTTCAGCTCTTTTTCAAATAGGAGTAAAATTATTAGCTTCTGTATAGAGCGATGGTCGGGTTGGGCCGGGCCACTCATTTCCAAACTTAACTGAGAGTAAACATCGCTCGTTCACTTGTAAAAATATTACCAGTTTATTCTATGTTCCGGTCTTCCTCTAGATGGGCAGTTCTCAACCTTTTTCGGGTAGCGTCCCCCTTAGTCTTAGTCTAAATGTTCCCCCTCGCATTCTTGACGTCATCTGGCTCTAAAAACTTATTCCTGAATTACTGTCATTACTGTTGCCAAATGTTCAGGTGAACGTTAACCCAGGTTAATACAAAGTGAATTGTCCCTTTTGCAGTTCTCTATCTCCCCTCTTCGGGAGATGGAGGGGAGAGTGTTGAGGGACGTTTATATTTTAACAAGGGTGTGGTTCATCTTCCAGCATAAGACTACTTGTAAGCTTCAGTTTTCTCTCAAAACAACCAGATTAGAGAAAAAATGACCAGAAAGGTGTGCAGGTCACAGACAGAAGTGGGAAAAAGTATTACATGTGCACAAATAAAAGTCTGCTTTGAAGGTTTAAGCAGAGACGGAATATGAATACTGAACATAAATTAATGGTTTATCGAGACACACACACACACACACACACACACACACACACACACACACACACACACACACACACAATTATTGCGGGCACTCTCTATTTTTCTTCAGAGTTATCACACCTCCCTTTCCAATTTACTCACGCCCTCAAGGGTGGACGTGACCCCCAGGTTGAGAACCACTGCTCTAGAAGAAGACCTTCAACAGTCCATTTATAGCCTATATATATATATATATATATATATATATATATATATATATATATATATATATATTTATATATATATATATATATATATATATATATATATATATATATATATATATAAAGCTGCATTGTTTGTTTGTCTGTCCTTCAGTCGCGGCCAAACCAAGGACCAGAGACCCCCAGACCCATATATATTCTTACTCAGGGTGACCCAAGGATGGTTTTGGGGGGGTCAAAATTTAGATCTGGGTCATTTGAGGTCACTGGAAGGGTGTTCTCCTTTTTGGCATTGGCGATGTTGGGTACCCCTGCAGCCCAATTTTTGGCATGGAGACTCACATGACCTCCAGTTCGGATATAGGCTATGTGAGGTTGACCTCCCAGGTCATTTGAGGTCACCAGTCAGAGGTCATTTGATGTCACTGGTAATAGTAAACAAGTGCACACAAATACTATGCGTTAGTCTGCGAAAACTGAAATAGAAAGTTCCTTGATCTCTTATAATCCCTTTTCAAAAGCATATGAGGTGCATGGTCTTTCTGGAGTAGAAGGAAAAATTGAACTAGAACAAATAGGATTAGTGTTCTCCCGTTTGGCATGGTCAACGCTGGGTACCCCTGCTAGTATTACGTAAAGTACAATACGAACAGGTACTAGGGGAAAACAATTAAGAAGAGAGTAATATTGTTTGAAAGAGATATGTCAGCCATGTACATAGTCGGATGCTAACGCAAACCTGATAGGTGAATAACCTTACCGATGAGACTGACTTCCATAGCTCTCTTGGGAATGCTTCGGTATGACTATATGGAGGTATTCTGCCAAGCGAATTTAACCATTAGTTACATGAATAAAAATATCAACAGAGAAAAATCGAGATCAAAACCGGCATGTATGTTTTCCGCCGTAATAAGTGTATCAAGGGAAATATTAGAAAATAATTTGGCGATTTAGACCCAGCAGTACGCAAGCATAAATATGAGGGATGTACAGTACAAAGAATATAATTCGTGTGAAGTTCACTGTACTGAAAATAACCAATTTTTGGACAACAAAAGTGCTAGACTAATAAAAAATGAGGTGGACAACATAGGAAGAAAAAGTTATATGAGCAACAAGCATACAAAACAGAGTCGTAGTATAATATAACAATAGCAACTTTAGATGTATGCAGCCACTAATTATTTTATTGTTAGGAGACAAAATTTATAACCGGCAATTGGCTAAACAGCACTCATCAGGGTTTATTGTTCACTTGCAGTTGCATACAAAGGTATCTATGTTTGTGTATGTGCGCCCTAGTTGTTTTGTCTCATGCTGGCAGTATAATCAAACTAAGAAGGGAGTAGCCTAAAATGAGTTAACCGCCATACTGCAGTTGTCCTCATTTTCTCCTGTGGTCTTATGTGTATGATATATATATATATATATATATATATATATATATATATATATATATATATATGTATATATATATATATATTGTTACGAAACAGAGAAAGATAATGTACACTTTAAGTGAGAATACGAAGAGTCACTACTGTCCCGTAAAGTTCCAGGTTCAAAACAAAAGAGTTAGGTAAAATTACAAGTTAAAGTTTAATGCTTAAATTAACAACAAAACATTCAGGACTCATAAGGATAATGTAATGGCAAATAAACAGGTTAAATATATGGTTTACTGCAATAGCCTCTATTAACACGAAGTTAGCAAGAGTAAATTTATCTAAGTCAGCCCTGATAAAATGAGATACCATATAATACTCAGTGAATGCCAGATAAATTATTACAGATACAAACTATTATCAAAAATGACTGACATAAAGATCCATACATGAATTACAAAAAGTTAACTAAGCCTACAAATTAAACTTATGCTATACAGTACAAGAAAAAAATGCAACAGTTATACTCAAATTACACACAGCTGCTAGATGTTTGGAGATTTCTTGAGCACTCACAATAATAATATCTGTACAGGGGAGGACAGAGATGTGAACAAAGTGAGGAGCAGATCTAAGTGGCGATGATGCAGAGATTGAGCTCATTATATAGGGGCCAGCAGAGCTTGATACAACTTGTAATAAGGACGCGCAAATGAAGCGATGGGGACAAACGGTCAACAATCCCGCACTGAATAACAGAAAGGACGACTTACTCTACTATAACGGTAGAAGGGGGGGACTGAGGCAGAACACGCTCGTGATCTAACATGCAGCATACTGTGCGTTAAAATTACACAAAGGATGATGAAATCATAGGCTATGTAACACCTCCCCACAAAGAAGAAGAAATTTGCAAAGGAATTTTCTTATTACTCTAAAACAATCTGTCTAAAGTCTAGACAAGCAATCTGCAATAACATTTTCTTTCCCCTTGACATGTTGTATGTCTAATGAATACTCCTGAAGAAGTAGACTCCATCTTGTCAATCTCTGATTTTTATCTTTAAACTTACTAAGGAATTTCAGTGGGTTATGATCGGTATAAATGACTATGGGGTCAAAACCAGAACACAAATAAAATGAAAAATGCTGTAAACCCGAAATCAAGGCCAAAAGCTCTTTCTCAATAGTTGAGTAGTTCTTTTGAGGTGGAGTGAACTTCTTACTGTAATAAGATACAGGATGTTCAATACCCTGATCATCCTCTTGCAGCAAAAGAGCCCCAGCTCCTGTATCACTTGCATCAACAGCCATCTTAAAAGGCTTAGCAAAATTTGGAGTAGCGAGCACTGGCTGACTTAATAGAATAGCTTTAAGTTTGTTGAAAGAGGATTCACAGTTATCGGTCCAGACAAATTCAACTCCCTTTTTCAGTAGGTCTGTAAGTGGTGATACAAGAATAGAAAAGTTAAGAACAAATCACCTGTAATAACCTACCATTCCCAAAAATCTTTGTAGCTCTTTCCTACTTTTAGGTCTGGGAAGATCACTTATAACCTGAACCTTAGCTCCTGGTGGTGCAACATGTCCATCAAAAATTACATACCCAAGGTACTGAACTTTAGCTTGACCAAACTCACACTTTGATAAATTAGCTACAAGATTAGCATGAACTAAACGGTCAAGAAATTTACTGACATGGCATAGGTGATCTTTCCAGTTGTCACTGAAGATTAATACATCATCAATATAAACAACACACCCTGCCAAACCCTCTGTTACAACATTCATGAGCTTCTGAAATGTGGCTGGTGCATTTTTCATACCATATGGCATTACCGAACATGCAAAAGCCTTTCCTAGTGTTACAAAACATGAGATCTCCCTAGCACGTTCAGTCATAGGTACTTGCCAGTATGCCTTTAACAAATCAAACTTACTTATGTACCTAGCCTTTCCGATCTTGTCTATGCGATCTTCCACGCGAGGGAGAGGGTAAGTGTCTGTTTTAGTTATCTGATTAACACGTCTGTAGTCAATGCAAAGCCTCTGTGACTCACCTGGCTTAGGGACTAGAGTGACAGGAGAACTCCACTCGCTCTGACAGGGCTCAATCATCTTGTGGTCCAACAGGTAGCCAAGCTCCTTCTGGATGAGAGGAACTTTCACTGGGTTCACACGGTAAGGAGGCAGTTTAATTGGCTTTGCGTCTCCAACATCGACATCATCCATCAACACAGTGGTTCTTCCTGGAGTAGCACGGAACACTTGCGGGTACTCCTGCAGTAATGCCGAAAACTCCTGCCTTTCCTTGGGAGGTAGATGAGAAAGCTTAGTCTGGAGATCATTCATGATATCAGGATTCTTCCCCAAACTATCACTCAGGCTCATACTGCATGGAAGAGCTTCACTTGCAGACTCGGGTGGAACAGCTACAGTGCAGACTGGATTATTTTCGTCCCGCCTGTGATATAACTTTAGCATGTTGATGTGACATAGTTGCTTGTTCTTTCTACGATCTGGTGTGGCGATGACATAGTTGACATCACTGAGTTTCTTCTCCACGAAATAAGGGCCACTAAACTTGGCTTGAAGAGGTTGCCCATGAACTGGTAGCAGAATCAAAACCTGATCTCCTGGCTGAAAGTGGCGTAACCTGGACTCCTTGTCATACCAAGTCTTCATCTTCTCCTGAGCAGCTCCTAAATTCTCTCTTGCCAGCTGTAAAGCAGTGGACAGCCGTTCTTTGAACTTCATCACATACTCCAGCAGGTTGACGTCATCTTCCTCCGACAGCCAGCATTCCTTGAGTAACTTAAGGGGTCCTCTTACTTCATGGCCAAACAGTAGTTCAAAAGGTGAGAAGCCCAGTGATTCATTTGGAGATTCTCTTGCGGCAAATACGACGAATGGAAGACCTTTATCCCAGTCTTTCTGATGTTCCAAACAGTATTTCTTGAGCATCGATTTGAGTGTTTGATGATATCTCTCCAACGCTCCTTGGGTCTGGGGATGGTAAGCTGAAGACGTGATCTGGGTGATGCCCAACTCTTTCAGAGACTGCTTGAAAACGTTTGACATGAAATTACTTCCCCGGTCGGACTGTACCTCCTTGGGCAGACCAAACTTTGTGAAGAACCCTAGCATTTCCTTAACCACGTTCTTTGCTGAGATGTTTCTAAGTGGAATGGCTTCAGGATAACGAGTAGCCATATCAATCAGGGTCAACACATAAGAAAATCCTGAAGAAGTCTTAGGAAGAGGGCCCACAATATCCACCAACACACGGGTGAAAGGCGCCTCAAAAGGAGGAATGGGAACTAGAGGTGCAACCTTCTCAGTCTGATTACACTTCCCCACAACTTGACAGGTGTGACAAGACTTACAATACCAGGAAACATCCCTGAAGATACCTGGCCAGTAGAAGTGTTTCAAAATGCGTGCCACAGTCTTCCTCACTCCAAGGTGTCCTGCCAAACTGGAATCATGAGCCACTCTAATGATATCCTGCCTACAAACACGAGGGATGACAACTTGATGTACAACCTCCCATTCACAGTCGGCTGATGCTGTTGGGGGTCTCCACTTCCTCATAAGTACTCCTGACTTTACATAATGACAAGTAGAAGCACCGGCTGACTCTTCTTCACTGTAAGCTGAGTTAGCTAGACCTTTCAACTCTGGGTCAGCAATCTGCAACTCAACCAACTCTTGACGAGACAAATTATCAACACTACGGGGTACTGCCTCATCTGGTGAGTGGTCCAAATTAGCAAGAAAAGTGTCAGCTAGGATAACATCATCATCATCATTATCCTCTAAATCACCAGTAACTTTAGACTTAGCCCTAGTGACAGCACATGCAGGGAACACATCAGGGACATCACAATCCTAGGCCGCAGCCACTGGCTCACTAGACAACTGAGGAGCTGGACACACTTGACTTCCACCAATATCATTTCCAAGTAAGAAAGTTACACCTGACATTGGGAGTGTCTCAACCAACCCAACCATAACAGAACCATTAACAAAACCAGACTCTAAATTCACTCTGCACAGAGGAACAGAGAAGTAATTATTCCCTACACCTTGTAAGATTACAGTTTCATCAGAGGAATTAACATTAGAGCCTAGAACACTGGTCAGCATAAGGGATTGGCAAGCACCTGTATCACGATATATTTTAACTGATTTCCTGTCATTACTGTCCAGAGGACTGACAAAACCATCAGACAGGAAATTAGCACATGAACTCTTGAGAGTGTCACCCACGTTACTGCTCAAAAGAGGAGCTCCATCATGAGAATTTAAGTTACCCCTCAAAGCAGGTTCAGTTAACTCAGTTAAAGAATTCTGGGAACTCTCAAGAGTGGACACTAGACCAATTGACTGAATATTTAAAGACTCCTTTTTGTTCACATCACGCTGTCTCCTGAAACATCTCTCCGTAGTATGACCAAGCTTACTACAATAAGTACATTTACTTTTCTGAAATCTAGAGGTGAAGCTGGTATTTACTTCCTGAGAAACATCATCTTTATTCTCTTTCCTGTTACCTGTACTCTGAGTAGAGGCAACGTACTTACTCTCAGCTTTCCCTTTTTCTCTAGAATATCTCTTGTGAGTGAGAACATACTCATCAGCTAAAACTGCAGCATCAGACAAATTATCTATTCTTTTCTCATCAAGATATAGGCTTACATCTTTACTAATACACCTTTTGAAGTCCTCCAGCAAAATCATCTGCTTAAATTTGTCAAAATCAGAATCCACATTCTTAGAATTTAACCACTGCTCTAACAGATCTTCTTTGATTTTTGCATACTCAACATGGGATTGCTTATCTTGCTTGTAAGTTGTCCTAAATTTTACTCTATAAGCTTCAGGAACAAGCTCATAGGCCTTAAGAATCAAGCTCTTAACTACATCATAATTATCAGACTGATCCTGAGGCAAAGATGCATAAGTTACTTGAGCTTTACCGGTGAGAACAGTTTGAAGGAATACTGTCCAATACTCCTTAGGCCAATTAAAACCTGTAGCTACCCTCTCAAACAACTGAAAATACTTTGTTAAATCAGATTCATTAAAAGGAGGGACAAGTTTAACATTTTTAGCCACATCAAAATCATCAGAGCTAGATGATCCAGTTCCACCTTGTTTCATGCGATACTCATGGTCTGCCTGAATCCTGGCAAGTTCAACTTGTGCCTGAGCCTGTATCTGTGCCTCCTGAATCCGAACCTGAGATTCCGCCTCCTTAGCCTGAGACTCAGCCTCCTTAGCACGTGCTTGAAATTCAGCCTCCTGAATACGAGCCTGAGACTCCGCCTGCTTAGCATTTGCCTGAAATTCAGCTTCTTTAGCACGAGCCTCCTGCAGAGCTAGCTGTAACTTAGCTAATTCAATCTGCGTTTGCTCATTTGGAGGAGTTACATTAAACAAGCTTTTATTAATCATGCCAACAATTTGATCCTTAGAATGATGAGAGTGAACTGCAATTCCCAATTGTTGAGCAACAAGCTTAAGTTCATTCTTTGTTCTGTTTTCTATATCACACACTGTTTGCACATTTGACAAAAAATCTTTGGCTTCATCAAGTGTAGAAATAGTAGCCATCATGAATATATCACAGTCACAAAATATCAAACAATATCCTTATGATAATATCCTGAATATCCTGGCGAGGTCGCCAAATTTATGTTACGAAACAGAGAAAGATAATGTACACTTTAAGTGAGAATACGAAGAGTCACTACTGTCCCGTAAAGTTCCAGGTTCAAAACAAAAGAGTTAGGTAAAATTACAAGTTAAAGTTTAATGCTTAAATTAACAACAAAACATTCAGGACTCATAAGGATAATGTAATGGCAAATAAACAGGTTAAATATATGGTTAACTGCAATAGCCTCTATTAACACGAAGTTAGCAAGAGTAAATTTATCTAAGTCAGCCCTGATAAAATGAGATACCAGATAATACTCAGTGAATGCCAGATAAATTATTACAGATACAAACTATTATCAAAAATGACTGCCATAAAGATCCATACATGAATTACAAAAAGTTCACTAAACCTACAAATTAAACTTATGCTATACAGTACAAGAAAAAAATGCAACAGTTATACTCAAATTACACACAGCTGCTAGATGTTTGGAGATTTCTTGAGCACTCACAATAATAATATCTGTACAGGGGAGGACAGAGATGTGAACAAAGTGAGGAGCAGATCTAAGTGGCGATGATGCAGAGATTGAGCTCATTATATAGGGGCCAGCAGAGCTTGATACAACTTGTAATAAGGACGCGCAAATGAAGCGATGGGGACAAACGGTTGACAATCCCGCACTGAATAACAGAAAGGACGACTTACTCTACTATAACGGTAGAAGGGGGGGACTGAGGCAGAACACGCTCGTGATCTAACATGCAGCATACTGTGTGTTAAAATTACACAAAGGATGATGAAATCATAGGCTATGTAACAATATATATATATGTATATATATATATATATATATATATATATATATATATATATATATAATTTATGTGTGTGCATGGACAGTATATTCAGTAATACGCACAAACACATGAGTACCTGAATATGGTTCTTATTCTAGTGTAAACATGAGCGAATATACATATTTACACGGACGGACAATATCTATCTATTTACCGATCTATCTATCTATCTATCTATCTATCTCTTCCTATATGACTGTGGCAGAGCCACATTCCACACCTCCATAACATTAACTTTCCTTATCTGTCACTGGAAGTTTTTTTTAAGATGGAATGGTATTTTTTTTAGAAATTACTAGGGGTAAAATATTGAGCTAAGAGAAAAACTGGTTCGTTTTAGGATAAGCATATGGCTGCTGAAACTTACTCTGACCATTTAACCAAAAGATTCATCACATTCGTCTAGGCTTAAGACGCAGGCATTTTTTTTTTTCCAAATTCTAAAGCCAGCCGCTATTATCAGAAAATTTCATGTAACACAATGAAAAAGAAAACAGAGTTGTTCAATATATAATTAAACTTTTTTTAATGTGTCCAACTCTGGCCATAGGTTTCGCAGCCTGTTCCCAAGGCCCAGTAGTCCTCCTACATACCATACAGCTCTACATGTCACCACTTCGTCGCTAACACCCACTGTCCATACTGAATACATGCTAGGGTTGTCTTGCACAGGACTGGTGTACTGGTATTAGCGGGGGTACTTTTACAAAACGCCTGCGGATCTTGTGATAGACCAGTAAAGTCTAATTTTATGAAATTCAAATTCTTACACTGTTCCCTGCCCCAGCGGGGATTTGAACCTGGGTCAGGAAGGACTGCAGGCCACCTCTCTACCTACTGAGACACGCCTATATAGTATTAAATACAGCAAACGTTCTTATAACCGATACAGTTTGTTACACCCGTGATCATGATTGGACAGAGATGTAATGTTTTGCTCGGTGTGTGTGTATGTATGTGTGTGTGTGTGTGTGTGTGTGTGTGTGTGTGTGTGTGTGTATGTGTGAGAGAGAGAGAGAGAGAGAGAGAGAGAGAATGAGTACATTTTAGATAAATTTGGAGGAGCATAGACACATGACAACTAGACAGATCCAGTTTCGCCAATAATGCACAACACCAAATTCGTATTATTTCGGAGACTATTCAAGTTACAGCGGATCTTTTTTTTTTTTTTTTTTTTTTTGAGGAAAGTTTATGGAGAGTAATAGGTATTGCTTAGACAATGTTTCTCGATAATATGCATCATATTGCTTTCCATCCCCCCTTAAATGAATGAAATTGTCAAACTGAGCACCGAACAGCACTAAGACTATGCTGTTTTGCAAACTATTGAAGTTCCAACAAATCCATCCATGTCTTGGGGATGTTGTGAAAAAGCATTCAAGCAGGTGTTGCTTGTTTTCTTTTCTGAAAATTCGCCAACTATTCCGGAAAAAATAAAACAACGCAAATTGAGCACCAAAACTTGGTTATCTTTGAAATTATTTTAGCTACAGCTGATGACTTAAGCGCTTCATTGGAAGGTTTATTGACAGGCAAAATATGTTACAATAATGACTTCTGAAAATACTATAATTACTGCAGATAAATGCGCCAAACAGCGCACAAACAGTGTCAAGTGTAACCTGACGTGCTTTGACATGAGGGTCTAAAATCCCCAAACTGATAATAGGCACATTCTTAAATGTGATGAACGATTTCAAGGTATGCATTAAAATTTAGAAAATTGCATTTTTTTTTCTTTTAGCTAAGTTTACCAATTTAGCTAACTTGCTGTCTGAAATTCACTTGTTCAAGCGTGGATGGAAATAAGTTCAATTCGGCTATAGGGAAGCAATTTCACTTGTCACAGAAAAACTACTTGCAAGTGATAGGTACAATATACTATTTCACTTTTATGCTCTTACTCTTTCCTACTGCACCAATAGTGACAAATATTCTATTGCATATAATCCTGTTACTAAGAAACAGTGTTAACTGCAGAAATTAAGTATAGCCTTCAGTATCCTTATCATTATAAAAGATATGCCCTAAGATCATTTATATTATGCAGCAGTGGCAAAAATGAAGTAAATTCAACCCCTAGTTGTGGAGGAGGTAAAGCAGAATTCAGCTATGGCAACTTCGAGGGTTAGATCTGTCTAACGTCAGACAATACCAGGTTTGAAAAGGAAAAAAAACAATCAGGCTAATGTCACACTACTTTAAACTTTAGCGGCTGGGAAATTACTTGCACTACTGTTAAATATGATTTACATTTTGACTAAAGACAGTCAGTTTTACTCATTAGAGAAGAAACCCACATCCAGCATCAGAATGTGGGTATGATTCAGGCTAATACCTGATGATTTTGTAACAAGAAGGGAAACCCATGCCAGTTCAAGTTTTTTATCCCGGCTATCACGAGAAGATTTCGGCATATTTCCGATTAATTTACTCATTAAATGGATATCTTACGGGGACCGATGGATAAAAAGAAGTTTCGTAAGCCATATACTTTTGCTAAAACACATCCATTTATCTTTTAACTCAATATTTTACCCACAGATATTCATACACAAAATACCACTCCATCTCGAACCGAAGCAAGTTCCAGTGCCAGATAAAAGTTTCCGACCATGCTTCCTAGAGAGGTCAGTTCCCGTCACCAAATAAAGCATTCTCAGATGTAGTGAAAGGAGGGTAGAGTTGGCTTTGTTATCTTAGTTCAAGTTGCACAAGGGAATCTCATCTGCAGTGCGATATTTGGATAGCATGACACCCCCCCCACCATGATTCTTGGGGGGGGGGTCAGTCTCCTCCCAATAATAGAAACGATCAGAGATGGAAGAAAATGTCAATGAAACTTCGTAGGCGAATTTCTCTGCTTACTCCGAAGGTCTTCCACTATATATTAGTTTCGAAACATTTTTTGAGAGGTCAGCTCCTCTCCTCAAATAAAAAGTTCTCTGAAATAGTGAAAGGAGGGCAGATATGGCTTTGATATCTTAGTATGTTCTACATTAGATTCTCATCCGTAAAGCGATATTTGGGGAGTGTGACCCCTCAAATAACTCGTGAAGGGGGTCAGCCCCCTCCCAATATTATAGATGATCAAAAAATGAGGGAAGTGAGCACATAAATTTCAACAATATCGACATACATATTGCACGAATGGGTATGTTGTTTCAATTATTTTTCTGAATGGAGAGTATGAAGCTGCACATTTAGTTTATTATTAAGAATTATTATTGCCAATGAACTGGGAAGACACTTTTCACTCTGCTCCAACTTAGCATCCCTAGCCTACTTGACTGTTGTCTTCCAAGCTTCATCAGTTCTAATTTCAACTCGTTAGCCAACATCCGTTAAGTTTACTTTTCAGAAATACTTTTTTTTTTTTTTTTCCGTTTAACACCTATGCACCGGCTGACATACAGCCATCACGATTCAGGGTACGGAGAGCCGCCGGCTGACAGGATATACCACAAGCACCTTCCTGCCACTCTCTGAACTTGCGGCCATTTTCTATGACAACCATAGGGTAGATAAGTGACCCCACTGATGCACGGCTCAGTCTGTACACGGCACTGGTAGAGTGTAGAGTGATGCCTTTCTTATCCTCCTCGCCTAATTCCGTTCCTCCATGCGCAGGGCTGATTGCATCATCGACCACCAGGAAAGGTTTGCCCTTACCGCCGGGGAAAGGGCTCATTGGTAGCAGGTGTGTGGGAAATTGTAAATAGTAAATAGATGTGCATAAGCGTGTTCTTTTTATACATAAGTGAAATGTAAGATATTATAAGTTATATCTAGTATGTGTTATGAAATAAGTTTTAAAATAAGTTTTACAAAAGCTTTGCAGTAAGTGTTACTGTTTATGGTTATTCGTGAAACAATGATTGGAAATACCTAGAGTAACCCTATCTAGTGCAATGAAAGAAAACCAAAAGAGCATGGGAGAGAAAAAATAATGACTTGGTTGGCTGTAACTAATTTTTTTCCCTCGTTACTCAGAAAATATTGGTGAATATGTCAGCATTAGCATATTTGTGATGTAAAGTACAAAAAATGTAAGTTGTGTATAACATTAGTAATATTTGCATGATGCCCCTGATTAGTACAAACTTCTATACAAGAAATTACCTTATACTCAACCATACTGCATGAAACAGCCAGAGCATTTACTTTTCAAAGTGCAGTTGCCCATAATCGTGATGTCAAGTACAAATATAAGTGTTGTAGTAGAGGGAAAATTTTACAATTGATGCAAGAAGTAAGTACAGAAAGTAAAGAGCTATTCTTTTCCCATACATCTATGGGGTATAGTGGCACTATGAAAAGGGTGGAAAATCCTACGGGTGAGCCACATGGTAGGGGTGGTGACTCATCCTTATGACGGTGCGTAAAGTCGAAAAATGATTGGAATATTTTGAGAGTCCGGGCAGTGTTACAATCACCACTCCATTCAGTGCTGCCAACGCTAGCCAGCAAGCCAAAGGTCACTGGCAGTGGTGCGCAACAGGATAAGCCTCCCAAAACATGGAAAGCCAGCCATCTTTAACTTATCCTTACTCATCAACAGGACCACCTGGAGACCTCGGGATACTCTCATTTGAAAGAGGAAGGGTTGTTGAGTCTTACGTATACTTAATTTTTTCTCTAGGTATAATAGTTTGGCAGACAATAGGGTTTGAAGTAAGGGTATTTTTCCCAAAATCTCGGAAATTTCTCATGAAGAGTGGGTGATGGCTGGAAACCCCTGGCGGATAAGGGTTAAGGTTTCTGGTAGGTTCTTTAACATTTTGCTGCACACTTTTCCTTGGTTTCACCAAACACTGCACAACAGTTCCAACTTTCTCAGTATCCACTCTTATTGTTTACTTGTATTATCGGGTGAGTCAGTAGTTTTCCACACTTTTCTTATACTTTTCTTTTGGTTAACCATACTGATCTCTGCACGTGCATGTGGGAGCATGGTGTCTCTGTCATTGCTGCAGCGAACTAAGCACAACAAAGGAGCAGGACACCCATGCACATCTACCATTGACAACAACATGGAGGAAGTCTGCACCACAGTTCTGATGATCCGATGAGTGACTGTCGATAAATTAGCCATGGTTGTGATTATGAAATCACCCATTACAGGATTAGCTTTCATAAAATCTGTGCAACATGGGTCCCTAAACAACTCAGTGAGGATCGCAGTTGCAATCGTTTGAAAATTTGTCAACACTTACTGGACTCCTATGGTAACAAAGGTGATGCTTTCTTGAAAGGATAATCACTGGAGATGAAACCTGGCTCCACCAACTCGAACCAGAGACTAAACACCACAATATGGAATGGAAACATCTGCAATTGCCAGACAGGAAAAAAATCAGAGCTCAACCTTCCACAGGAGGGTTATGCTCACAGTTCTGAGGGACTTACATAGGCCATTGCTGGGGCATTATCTGGATAGGGGCTCAACAGGAAACAGTGCACGTTATAGTGAGATATTGCAGGACAAGCTGAAGCCTGTGACTCGAGGCAAACGTCCATGTCTATTGTCAAAAAGTGTTTTGTTTTTGCATTACAGTGTGCGCCCACATTCTGCTGTCCACACTATGCAAACGCTTCAGGAACTAGAATTCCAGATATTGCAGAATCCTCCGAATCATCCTGACTTCACTTCTGCAGATTACCATCTGTTTGGTCTCTCAAAGGTGCCTTAAGGGATGATCGATTTGCCTCAGACCAAAATGTGAAAGATGCAGTGCACATATGGCTGAGAGACCAACCAAAACTTTTTTTCTTTTTTGAGGGCATATCCAAACTCATGGAACGCAGGAACAAGCGCATTGCTATACTGAAAAATAATGTTAGCTCTATACTGTTGTTCTAAAAAACAGTTATACGAAAAGTACGGATAATTATTGACTAAACTCACCTAAACTAATAAAAAAGATGTATCAGCAGCAGGAAATATTGCTGTTGTTGCTGCAACCTCAGACATAACCCCTATGGATTATAGTTGCAGCTCTCCTGATGTTCATCACCCTCATTTCGAGGGTTCCCATTCACACTTCACCGTCATCATTACCAAGCCTCGCTCAGACCTACTGTGCATTCACCACTGTTCACTGTTCACGGTCCACCTACCATGCGAAGACCATTTCCACTTTATCATCATCACTACAATCACGCACCGACGGCTTCCTCATCATCACCATTTCTGCCATACAGTCATCAAGTTTCATTCATATGCAACTCCCAGCCTACAGTCATAACTTTTTTTATTCCTGCTTCTTACAGTAATTGACCTACAACTTCAAGCATGCAGTCACCACTCATTTATTTTCCTTTGTCACAATTCTGCTACAGTACACTCACCACTCACCCTACGCCATCGTCACTAATACATCTCATTCACATCTACCATCTCTCCACCATTCTCCATTCACTGTTTACTGATCACCTACCGTATAAGTTCCACCATCCACACAGCATGATATCACTTTTCATCACCATCTCCAATACCTTAAACTCATCCTTCATTTTTACTATATACATACTTACAGTGCAAACAGCATTCCCCCTGCACCATTATCACCACCGTAAGATTCATTTGCACATCCAACTTGGATTCCTCTCGGCAAAAAAGTCTACCCTATATTCGTCTCGAACATACATTAACTGCACCCACTCGCCTCTACAGTAGATATACCCGACTGCATAGATATACATTCGGGCGCACACACACACACACACACACACACACACACACACACACACACACAGCCTCTACATTCATTCCTACTACCTTCACATCTCTTACAGCCTCCGCATTCCTTCCGACACTCTCTAACACCCTCAGCACTCCGTCTAACAGGATTTGACATTTTTTGCCCTCATTGTCTACGACTCTAAGCAAACTTTAAATCCTCTGCAATTCTTTTTACACATTATACCAGCATCAAAACTCGTCTTGCAGCTTTTACATTCTTCCCTACAATGTTTACCACTCTCAGCTTATCTTCTTACAGACTCTAGATACCTTACTACAACACTCTGTACCACCCTGTCCACTTCTTTCTATATATAGCCTCCGCACGCTTTCCTCCACCCTACACACTCTTTCTGCATCCTCCTAGACACTACACATTCCTTCCATACTACCATCCTCCTTCCCATTCCCAACAACACTCTACAACTCTGTATCATCATGTGCTGCAAATTCTCTTCCCGCAGTACAATATAGAGGGCCGCCAAGTATCAGCTACCAGAAGTACACCGCCCTGTTGTCACCATTATTAACTGCTCACGTTGTGTCCATTATAATTGCAGGTTGAAAAAAAAGTCTCTCTTACGCTGTTGGTGTGTGTGTGTGTGTGTGTGTGTGTGTGTGTGTGTGTGTGTGTGTGTGTGTGTGTGTGTGTGTGTGAGTGTGTGTGTGTGTGTGTGTGTGTGTGTGTGTGTGTGTGTGTGTGTGTGTGTGTGTGCGTGCGTGTGCGTGTGTGTGTGTGTGTGTGTGTGTGTGTGTGTGTGCAATTTTCTCTCCCGCCCTCCCTCCCCCCCCTCTCTCTCTCTCTCTCTCTCTCTCTCTATATATATATATCTATCTATCTATCTATCTCGTGGTAAATGCCAAAGACAGTAGCTGAGATGCAGTATTTACTCTTTCAGTCGTGATTCTTAGCATCTGAAACTGGAAAATTGGGTGGTTGTTGGCCAGGGTATGTGAGTGAGAGAGAGGGAGGGGAAGGAGTGTTTGGGATGGAAAAGGATTAGAGGTAGGAGAGGTTGTAAATGGAAGAGACGTCGATAACTGTTAGTGAAGATGTGGATGAGCGTGTAGGAGAACATAACGGTAAGCAAGGAGTTAAGGGTGGGGATGAGGATAAGAGTGACGATGTGGATGAACGTAAGTGTGTGTGTGAGAAGTTGGAGTGTGGGTAAGGGTAACGGGGAAGGTGAGACTGAGGGTGTGAGCAAGGATGAGAGTGAGGAAGGAAGTAGGGTGTGGAAGAAGAGGAAGAGAAGGAGGTGAAGGAGGCGGTTGGATATATATATATATATATATATATATATATATATATATATATATATATATATATATATATATATATATAGAGAGAGAGAGAGAGAGAGAGAGAGAGAGAGAGAGAGAGAGAGAGTCCAGGTAAGGGTGGTAGAGAAGGTGAGGGGGCAAGGATGGACAGGAAAGGGAAATTAGAGAATGAAATGCAAAAGCAAGGTCACTAGTTGGGCGAAGAAGATGCAATGAGGGGAGGAAAATGGAAGGTTGAAATCGTTACTAAAAGTGATAATGAAACGCAGGTAAAGGCGAAAGCAAGAGTGACATTGTGAGTAAGGGTGAGAAGGAAGGATGACAAGGAGGGTGAAACTGAAGAGGGATCTCATTAGTGAGTGTGAGGATGAGTGTTAGAAGTAATAAGGATCAAAGTTTGAGTATGGAAGTACAGCTGAGCTTGTGCGAAAGGGTGAAAACCAAGGGTGAGTGACTGGGCGAAATGCAGTGGAGAGCTCCTTGGTGGGGGTAAAGATGAGGGTGTGCAGGCGAATGGGGGTGGATTAGGTGGCGGAAGGAGACAGACAGGTGAAAATGAGAGGCGCATAAGTACCAAGGAAAGAAAGGGATTATGTATGCAGACAAATGGAAGAGAGAGAGAGAGAGAGAGAAAGAGAGAGAGAGAGAGAGAGAGAGAGAGAGAGAGACGCTTGATACCACTCACAGAGCGCACACATTCTCCATTGCCACTGCAGGGTCAAGTTCCCAAAGTGAATCGGCCCCAAAATTTAAGCATTTTTTTTCTTGGCACTATGACCCACCCTTCCACAAAGATTCACTGAAATTCATTGAGAACTTTGGAGATATCGTGTGGACAAAGAAACAAACAAACATAGGTGCATAACCTTTTCCAACGTGGAGGAAGTAATAAATAGACAGACCACACAAACCATACAGTACTTACGAGGTGATCCGGCCTTATCACTAATTCAGTGCAATAGTTACAAAAGGAGACAAGGATAGCACAGCAGAAGGCTTATACCTCCCTTCCCTCTCCAGACCCTCCGTCAATTGCCGCACAGGAAGAAAATTAGGAACAGCACCATGCAGGATGGAAAAGTCTGAAGGAAACTTAGGAAGGTTCCTCAAAAATTTTAATAATAATGGAAATTGAAAAGTTGAAAATACATCCACATATTAACTGTAATCTCAGCCCATTGCATGCACGTTTTTTTTTTTTTTCCAATAAAGACTGAACATTCTTTTTTTTATTCATATTACTTTTTTTTTTAACTTAAATACAGTAAACATGTACTATAAATACCCACATACTGTGTGGATAAACAATATGCTTAATAGCTACGTTTACATGCAAAGATGTGTAGCCTACACCTCTACATATGCACAAAAATGCCTAGGCTCACGTAAGCGTATTGAAAATCCTTGGGCATGCATATTCATATATAAATAAACATGGATATAAAACAACAAATAGATAAATGTAAATATAACTATAAAAATAAATCAAATGAAAAAAGAAGCAGGAGAGGAGTGTTTGTGGGACCTGAAGGAGATGGCAAGAGACAAATATTGGTGGAGTACATCGAGGCCCTAGGCATCCCGTGGGGTGCCACAGGAAATGACTGATTGACTGATAAATATATACATATATATGTATTTATCTATACCGAAATCTATATCCATATCTATTTCCTTCCCCCCCCTCTCTCTCTCTCTCTAATATATATATATATATATATATATATATATATATATATATATATATATAGCCCGACGCCCTAATCCCGCAGAGGGTGGCCGCAGACAAAACGCCTCCAAGTCACTCTGTCACCCACCATTTGACTACCCTCCCCCAACTCACCCCCCACCCTCATATACCTCTCAACTCCATCCCTCCACCTCATCCTCGGTCTACCCCTCCCTCTCCCTCCCTCCACCTCACCTACATACACCCTCTTAGTCAGTCTTTCATTCTCCATTCTCTCCACATGTCCAAACCACCTCAGTATTTCTCCTAATCTTTTCAACCACATCCACATCTACCCCACAACGTTCCTTCACTTCTTCATTCGTCAACCTGCCCCTCCATGTCACTCCACATGCTCCTCTCAAGTAACTCATTTCCACTGCTCTCACTCTTGACTTGTTCCTCTCTTGCAAGGTCCACGCCTCGCTTCCATATATATATATATATAAGAGAAGAACAAGCGGGATTTAGAAAGGGTCGAGGTTGTAATGATCAGATTTTTATCGTAAGGCATCTAATGCAACAAGCTAATGAGATGAAAATGCCACTTAACATGCGTTTTGTGGATTTTGAAAAGGCGTTTGATCGTGTTTCACCTGGAGCTATGTTGAAAATTATGAGATTCTATGGTATACCAGAAAAGTTTGTAAATATTATTAGAAACCTGCATGAAGGTACTTTTTGTAAGGTAATGGTGGGTGGTTCTTTGAGTGATCCATTTCAAGTTAGGTCAGGAGTGATTCAAGGAGGAGTTCTTTCGCCATTGTTGTTTGTTTTGGTTATGGATTATGTTATGAAAAAGGTTGTAAGGAGAACAGGTGCAGGAATTAACTGGAAAGAAAATAAGAAGCTGATGGATTTGGACTATGCTGATGATATTGTACTGATTTGCGGAAGTATTTACGAGATGCAGAGGGTGCTCGATTGTCTGGTGGAGGAAGGAGAAAAAGTGGGATTGGTAATGAATTGTGGAAAGACTGAAATTATTAATATGAACGTGGAGAACCAAATCGATTGTGTAATTGGGAATAATGTGGTGAAGAATGTAGAAAACTTTAAATATCTGGGAACGATTGTATCATCTAATGGATCATTAAACAATGAAATTGAGGAGAGGATTAGACAGGCTTGGCGAGCTGTTGGAATGTTGAAATCTGTTTGGAATAATAATATGCTTTCGGTACATACTAAAGTGAAAATTTACAAGTCCATGGTTAGACCCATTTTAATTTACGGGCATGAGTCATGGTACAGTACAATTGCAACAGATCAGAAAGTATTAGGATTTGAGAATAAAATATTGAGAAGGATTCTTGGGGTAAAGTGGCAAGACAGAGTTACAAATGAAAGAGTAAGGGATATTACGAGAGTGGAACCAGTTAATGAATATGTGAGACTGTCTCGCTGGAAGTGGCTGGGGCACATATACAGAAAAGAAGGTTGTTTAATACAGGATGTGCCAGAGTGGATTGCTAGAGGAAGAAGAGGTAGAGGTGGGCCGAGGGAAACCTGGTTGAGGACAATGAAAAAAGAAGCAGGAGAGGAGTGTTGGTGGGACCTGAAGGAGATGGCAAGAGACAAATATCGGTGGAGAGAGTTCATTGAGACCCTATGCATCCCGTGAGGTGCTACAGGAAATGATATATATATATATATATATATATATATATATATATATATATATATATATATATATATATATATATATATATATATGTATAGATATATATGTATAAATATATATATGTATAAATATATATATGTATATATATATATATATATATATATATATATATATATATATATATATATATATATATATATATATATACCTTGGTACAGTGATAGAAAAGAGAGGAAAATGTGCAACAGAAGTTGAAAGTAGAGTGACCAATGGAGAAAAGTAGCTAGTGCATTGAAGGCCTTGATAAGAAACAGAGGCATGAGTGTTGCACATGCACGAGGCTTACATGAAGCAGTGTTAGTGTCAACTTTAACATATGGATGTGGGAATATGGTGTGGCATGAAAATGAAAAGTCAAGAATAAGAGCAGTGGAGATGGGACTGCTGAGGAATGTATGTGGAGTACAGAAGGTTGATAGGATACGAAATAATGTGATTCGTGAAAGATGTGGAGTGAGGAAGTCGGTGGACACGAGAATCGAAGAGAGTGTACTGAGATGGTATGGTCATGTGGAGAGAATGGATACCAATAGAATGGTGAAAAAAGTATATCTGAGCGAATTTGAAGGAGGGAGGAGCCGAGGTAGGCCAAGGAGAAGGTGGAGAGATATGGTGGATGAGTGTGCGAGGAAGAGAGATTTGGAAGTCCGTGAGGCTAGGGAACTGACAAGAGATCGAGCTGGGTGGATGAATGTTGTGAGGAGAAGTGCATGACCAAGGATTTGGCACCCCTTTTTAAAGTGGCAGTGTCCAAGCTGACTCAATCGGATACGTTTATTTGAAGCTGCAGAATGTAATGAATGTTTTTGGCGTATCCAATAGAGCCAGGATTCCGGGGGCTTGAATGATGAGTGAGTGGAACCATGGCCCATTGGATTGGGCAAATTTGGGCTGTCTGGACATTGTTACTGCTCAAAAAACCTGCCCTAGGGTGGGATAGGAGGTCTGGGTGATGATGGTGATTATATATGAATGTATATATATATATATATATATATATATATATATATATATATCATCATCAGCCCATCAGCCGTTTGAGTATCCACTGCAGGACCGGCCTATCCTGACCGAGGTTGGGACGATGCAGCCAATGTATCTCTACCAAGTGGCTTAGGCTGTATGGTAGAGATTGTATGTAGGGTGAGAAGCGCTTGTAAGTGTAACTGTAGTGTTGTAGTGGCTTTGGATGTGTGTGTGTAGTCTGCACCAAGTGTAATCGGCCTATGCAAGCCGACTGGGTGCAAGCATACTTTATAGTAAGCGACACTGGTTCAACAACAGCACCCCTTGTGTCCGCCAATGCAGTACATGGCCGGGTGAACACTCCCGAAGTTTATTACCCTGGCGGGGCGCGAACCCTGGTTCACCAGTGTACGAAACACACACTGTACCACTGTACCACATATCTGCAAGGAAGAAAGAGTCACTAGCTAGAAACCTACAAATCAGGGACGGATTTAGGTATAGGCTAAATGGGAAGCAGCCCTTAGCGGTACCTTGCTGGAGGCGGCACGGGGCACTCACACAAACAAAAGTTGAATGGTGACATTTTCTTGGTTTGTTTTCTGTTGTTAATTTGCATGTCACATCAGTAACATCATGTCACTGTGTTGGTCAATTAACCTTGTTGGAGTGGGAACCCTAATTCTAGTTTGTGAACTTGGCAGGCTACTGCCTGCTGGAAAGGTCTCAAACCTATGGAAATGAAAATGAATTCCAAGCAGTAATAATTTATTTTAAAGCAAATTAGGGGTAACACACCTTTCAGAAATATGCAACAATATGTTGTCAGTGACCAAAGTGCAAAGACTTAGATGTAAACCACTGAGCTCTATAATATGGAGGGGCTATCTCCGCATTGATCATGTGACTTTGGCCACCATGTTGAAACACCCACTCGTTGCCTCCACCATGGTAATGCTATTGGAACACTGTTCTTAGCTTGTGGTCTCTGTTTCACTGTTGCTTCCGTAAGCTGCACAGTGAACCATGGCACTATATTTTCCGGATTAATCGGCTGATTTCAAAAGGTGCACACATCAGGCGAGGTGAAACATGGCTGTCACCACATCAGCACCATCCTGAGGCTTTGTCGGCGGGCAGATAAACTACACTACACTACCCATGAGACAGCCCCACCATATCATAAAGCTCAGCGATTTAAACACAGCGCTTAAATGGCACAGTGTTATTGTGGCTCTACCGAATTATTTACAAAACATGAGTGGATACAGTGTTGCTTGTGTCCATGTGAGGTATTTGCTGTCATCAGACGTTTATGAATTTACGTACATTGTATTGCGTTGCATCGTAAAAGTTGATCTTTTGATTACACAGGTTTTCTGGGTTAAAGTATATGCCATTCATGGTGGGAGCAGTGTATGGTTGCACACCAGAGAGGGGAACAGCAGTAAAGTTCCATCACTTCCCAGAAGTAAAGATACAGTAGTACTGGTGGTGATGGTGAGCAGTGGTGGAGATAGTGTACTAGTGATGGGGATGGTGAGTCGTGGTGGAGATACAGTAGCAATGGTGGTGATGGTAAGCAGTGATGGAGATACAGTATTAGTGGTGGTGATGAATAGTGGTGGAGATACAGTAGTAGTGACAGAGAGACGTCTCGGCAACTTTTTCTTTTTTTCGTGTGTGTCCAGCTCTGGGCATAGGCTTCACAGCCTGCTCCCAAGGCCCAGAACTCTTCCTCCATACCATTCACTGTTAAATGTCACCATTTCGGCGCTAACACCCACCATCCATATTGAATACATGCTAAGGCTGTCTCATACAGGACTGGTGTACTGGTATTTGTGGGAGTATTTTTACGACATGTCGGCGGGTTTTCTGGTAGATGAGTAAAGTCTGATTTAATGAAGTTCAAATCCTTAAACTGTTCCCTGTTCCAGCCGGGATTTGAACCTTATAATCTTCACACAGCCGTATAATCACCACTCTTACTCGTCCCCTGGCTGTTGCTAACTGTTAGAGAGAGAGATGCTTAGGGCTGGCGCGCCCTTAAACTCTGAGTTCAGCAGAATTTGAATCAGGCCAGACCTAAGTAAGTGATCAATGGCGCCATACGTAGATCACACTTACAATACACTTACGTGCTATGCATACGTACTACAGTATATATTATTACAGATGGTTACAAACAATTTTCCCCAGCATTAAAAAAAAAAAAAAAAAAAAAAAACTGTCTCCTGACACAGTGGTGAAGGCATTAAATCATAATATGGCAAGAGTGTAATTGGATAGATTATACAGTTTACTGGGGACTACATGGGAGTATAATAATAAAAGGGGTATTATACCATAATGTAAGAAGTAGGATACAATAAAGAAGAAATATATTTACAGGACAAGGCCATGTTGGAAAAGCAAGGAAGGCGATAAGTATTAATAATTGCAAAAGCAGAATGTAAACAATGCACTATCGTGGTATAAGTTACGAATTAACTAGGCATGTACTATATCAGAAGCGTAGTGACAGTATACAGTACATATACAGGTTTGATCAAATTTATAAATGAATGTCTTTATATATATATATATATATATATATATATATATATATATATATATATATATATATATATATACTAATCATTGGTAACATATAGCAATTGAAGGCACCACTGAATACATATAGTTTATCTTACATAAAAGGCAATGTTTGAGAGTGATCAAACATTCATTTCCCTTATCGTATCTGTATTTTACTAGTTTTCAGTCCTTGTCTCACCGTGTAGTAATTATATTATTTCATTTTGTTTCAATTAGCTCAATTTTCAATTTTCCACGTTTTTTTTTTTTTTTTAGTATGATTTTCACATCTTCACCAATCATAATGAGTGTGACTTAGAACTACCAGTTTCCAGGTCTCTTGGTTGTCGCTCTAACTTTGATGCAACACGGATCTCGTGCAGTCTTTTGTCCATTCACTTGACACAGCATTATAGGATACATACAGTAACAAAAAATCCAATAAGACAAAGTACCACTGGAGGAAATACAAAGACTGGATGTACCCAGGAGAGTTTAAAGGCTGAAGGAGACTGGTTCATAAGGAAATCAGACTGATTTAAAAAGTTCAACATACGTAGGTTGTCTAATGTGATGGAAAGATTGTCTGTTGGTAGATGAATGGTAGTATTAATGGGTTTGAAGATGTCATATTTGTGGGAGCGAAGCCCGAAGTGATAATGTGTAGCATGGGCTATTACTGATTCGGACTTTACAATAACCAGGGGCCTTATACAAACCAGTTGCGGATAGTGAGCAGACAAGAGTTCCTGGACAGATAAGACTGACAGGAATTGAGACACTGAAGAAGAAATAGCGGATGTGATTCAGACGAGCATGGTGCACTTGGAGCTTGGGGACCGGGACAATGGTACAGACAGGTTTAACTGAGAAGTTACGGACTAAGGCAGATTCGCAAGGAGCAACTCTGCCAGGAAAGATTGTTAGGAGGTATGCAGCACAAATTCAAGAGTTTGGTGTAAGAAAAGCACATCTGTCGAGGTCAGTGGAGGAAGTGAAGGCAGTATAGAGATGATCATGGAAGAGAAGGAAGTACTCTGAAGTGACAGAGGCTTGTACCAGGGAATTACTGTACCAGAAAGGAAAGGGAATGATGTGAAAGAGGTAGAATGTGATAGAAGAACGAAGAAAGATATGAACAATTCTATCTTCACTAAGGAATGTGGCCTCTAGTATTGGGTAGTAGTGTTCTAAAGAAGAAAATTAAATCACTGGAGACATGTCGAAAGTGGATTGAGCTCATTCCAATGTAGAGGAAAAGTCAGAGATAGGTACTAAATCTAGGGTGATGCGACCATCAACAGAACTGACTAGAATATGAATTAAGCTAGAATCTTGGGAGACAAGAGAGTCCAGAGAAACTTGCTAATTATCTACATGTAGTTTCACATATAGCAATTCTGATACAACATTTACCTTCGACACTTCATTCTTAAGAATTCTGGTAAAATTATTTACCGTGTCTGTAACATCATTAAAATGGTGTGTGATCTCATGTAGCATAGAATGTTGAACACTTATTACCTTTTCCTGAGACTCTGGGCATTTGCTAATTGAACTAAGTCTTCCTTAAATCCAGAAAGGTCACCGGCACTCGCAACACCAAATAATTCGCTCAGAATTTCTCCTCCAAGATCAAAGAGTCCACTTTTCACTCGTGAACGGCCCACAGGTGTTTAGTTAGGGAAGGAATCTTGGAGATGTTTGACCTGGTAGTGGACATAATCCAGTTTCCAGCAGATGGGTAGGTAGAGTGGGTACCAAAATGTATCTGTAGGATGTTCGTCCTTAGCCCGTCACGTCCCGAGGTTTTCCGCACCTCCGACATCCCCCAGTCCCGAGGTATTTTCGAAAAAAAAAATTTTGGCTAAAACCTTCTCTTTTGGTGAGAAACATCGAAAATTCATAGAGAAGTAGAAGTAGAAGTTCCTCCTTACCTGACTGGGTTTTCTAACATGCTGGCACCAAAGAAAACGAGTTCTATGGGAGGGTAACTATTTTATCCACTCATAAACGGTATTTATTTATTTACTTGGTACGAATGTATATGTAATATGAGAGTATATTGGTTTTCAAGCAGTAATAAAGGCATTATAAGCATTGTTTCACTCACTAACTAATCACCATACCTGACCTTTTTTTGCCACATTACCAGATCATTATTTCTGGCTGTTTCTTCTTCTAATGCTATGTAAACATTGTCCTCCACATTGTCATCGATTGGGGAATCACTCTGGCCCTGAATATATTTACTAGCCAGGTCACTGGTAACAGGTGAATTGCCGAGACAATGGCGTGAGGGGGGGAGGGGGGAGGTTATGAGGTGTAAGGCATTGTCCCTGCTTGGCATCTTGTGGAGGAATAGAGGAAGGTGTCCAGTGTATACATACGAAAAATCACGCGCGAAAATTGAAAATTGTGGAAATTAGGGACCTTGCAATTGCACAACCTACCGGTACGTCGCCAGGACTGGCAAATGCAAATCGTTGCAACGTACCCATACGTCGACGGGACGGGGCGGGTTAATACCTGACAGGAGTCCCTGTAGGTCCTCCAGCTGATGTGCAAAGTCAGGCAGGGCGATGGCCACAGCAGCCTGCGGTTCTAGACGATTGCGCAAGGAGACTACATCCTTCACCATCATTACCTCACCTCCTGTGCCAACCAAGGCCCCTCCCCCGTACGACACCATCGTCCTCACCCGATCCAGACCCAACCAGCACTGCCAGCACGTAGACCCACAACATCTTTCCTATAAAATGAGATGATGTTAGAGGTGATGTTAATTCAGAGGATGACGAGAGTGTGAGATGATAGCGTTATGCAAGAGACTTAGTGGCAGAACGCAATTTGGCACGATAGTTATCAGCAGGAGAAGGTGGAGTAGGAGTGCAAGAAGAAAGACTTGAAGAAGAAGCATCTCCTTATTGAGGAGAAGATGTGGCCTCTCCCAGTGGCTCCTCCAAGACTATTCAATTTGATGCACGTTTGAGATCATCTTAAACAAATGGAGGAGGATATGAAAATATCTCTCCAACATGCAAAGGTAACTGAAGCAGCCACTATGATGAAGGCAACGAGTTCTGAGATGTGCCAATTGTTCTGTGGTACTCAACGGGTAACTGAAGTTAATGGAGAGCTTGTGGTTTCACTAAACAATTTTGGAGGCTTGTGGGGTTACCTAAGATTTATTAACTAGCTTACAGACCACTAGAGAGATATAGCACTACAGATTGGCTTTAACCCCAGTGACAAAATAGTTAACATCTCAAAGGCCATAGTAGAAAGATCGGGATCAAACTTCACTCGTGAGGCCAGTACTCACATCTCAGCCTCTCACTCTGCAGTTAGTACTGCTAGAGTATTGCACACTACCACTACTTCATCGGATTCCTCACATTCGCAGTCAACTACAAAAAGCAATCCTAGTAATCAGTCTCACTCACAGTGCCGATCACCGTCTAGCGGTCGTGACAAATCTGCTGATTGACAAAGCAAACAATCCTCAATGGTGTGCTGGCACTGCGGTAATGTAGGTCATCAAGAGTCTAGTTGTACACGCAAACAAAGACGATTTTGCTCACGGGAATGGCAGCACTCACCTTCGCGATTCCGTCATCTTACATGCAAACATCACAAGAATAGTACAACTCACTCCACTGACGAATGTCGTTACCTTAAAGAGTCGGGGGAAGAGAAGCGCTCGTATCAGAAAAATGTAACATAATAACAAAAGATCCGCTGGTGCCTGAAAGTAATGTAACAGAAGATCAACTCCCCATTTGCCAGGTGGGACCTGTAACTTCATCAGGCCCAGTCATTCTAGGATGGAGCAAAGGGGTACAAAGCTCTTTCTTCATGGTCACCAGATCTATGGTAAACTTGATTTCCAATTCCTCTCTAAACAACATTAGGGGAACAACTAAAAGGGTTGGGTTCCTTGAACCGCCTGAAATTCGCCAATGCGGCGTGGATGGCTCAGAATTTCAGGTCAAAGGAAATATCACTTTACAAATACAATTTGATAACGCCTTAACCCTTTAACCGCGGGTGTCATCCCAGAATGACATTGCAAAAACTGGACCAAACAGCGGGTGTCATTCTGGAATGTTTGTGAATATTATGAATACCGTGTATTTTTTCCGGGCGCCAATTGTTTCAAGGGAGAGTAGCTATTAAGTTCTTTCACTCCAGCTGACCCCCACCTCCCTCCTCCCACCCCCCGGGCCCCCACCTCCCTCCTCCCACCCCCTGGGCCCCCACCTTCCAGCCGCCGGGCCCCCCACCCCACCCCTGACCAAACACTCATCAGTATCTGTCCAGCTGTGTGAGTGACAACACCACTGATGTGGCAGTGAAGTGCGGGCAATTACAGTGCCTTTTACCTGCCTCAGTGAACACAGAGTGGGTGTTTATCGTATGTGCAGTGTTCATATATGTTTATAGTATTATTATCAGAATGAGTTTGGCATTTGGTAATGGTGTGTGAGTGAAAAATAGTGATTTTAGATCGCTCACTTCTAATGGCACTGCCCATCCAGTGATAGTCAACAAAATCATGAAACCTACATCATTGCAAAGCCGAAGGTTAGTACTTTCTAATGGTACCTTATTTTTCATTCTAGATTTATTCTGTGCAGAGTTATAAAGGTTTAAAGTTTGTTTACATTTTGGCTGGAACCCCCGCGGGGGGGGACCAGTCAGGTCAAAACAATGCCCGCGGTTAAAGGGTTAAAACCCTTTGACGCCAAATTTCACGTAACAAATGATCTTAATTATCCAGCGGATACTGTCATTGGCTTTCCGACAATGGCTCAACAATCAATTGCCCTCTTACCTACTTATCGTAGCATAGATATCATCTAGCATGGAAAATCCACGTCCAGTACTCTCCCAAATATACTCAGTTATTCACTCTCACGTGATTCCACCATTACTCGAGAGTAACGAGGTAAACACACCGCTACCTGAACAGCCAAATTCACTAACATCTAGTAGTACATCCTTTGAGCCTCTATGCATGGACAGACCCTCTGAGCATTCAACTGTGGATCATATCAACCCTTCTAACAGTGGCACATATGCCGTCTTAGACACATCTCATTTAACTACCTCAAATAGCATGAATGATGTTTTATAACATGCAAAGACAAGGTGTGCAATAAAAAACCAGTGCACAATTTTGTTGCCGCATAAATTTACCAAAGTCTCTGTTCGTGTTTTGGGTGCGAAAGCAGGAGTGGATGTACTAACCTTACTTGAGACGTATTGTGTGAACAGCTTAGCTTATGAGTCGGCATTGTGTATGGTGCTGGAGGATAGCTTATGCTGCTTGTATTTAGCCAACACTACTAATGCTCTACTTAAGCTGCATATGGGGACACAGATTAGTTATTTCTTGATATACCCTGCGGCCGTACGTGTGTGCCAAGATTTCCCACTCTCTGTTGTAGATGTGTGCTCAGTTACTCCTTCCATCGACATTCCATCTAATCTTGAATCTCACGTGAAACAGAGTGATTACCCAGAATACAGAAGTCAATTGCTTAACCTCCTGTGAGACTATCGTGAAGTCGTAGCCCTACCCGGTGAGAACATGGGCAAAACAAACTTAGTACATTACCAAATTACATTACAGCCTGGAGCTCAGCCAATATATATATATACCTGCCTACCGTTTACTACACAGCCAACGCCAACAGGCTGATCGTCTTATTCAGGACATGTCGGACAATGAGATCATTGAGCACTCTGACAGTCCGTGGAACAGCCCACTATTTCTCGTTCCAAAGAAAGGTGGTGAGTTATGACCAGTGATAGAATACAGATGCGTGAATGCGCTGACTGTCCCGGACAGATTTCCAATTCCTGTGCTCACTAATTTGCTGGAATCCTTAGGCGAAAACAATTGTGTTTTTTCCTCCCTAGGTCTTTTGAGTGTCTACTGGCAAGTAGAAATGGAGGAATCATCTCCTCCTATCAGTGCTTTCAGCACCCCATCCGGGCATTACCAATTCCGTAGACTTCCATTCGGCTTGAGAAAAGCACCTTCAGCGTTCATGAGGCTAATTCATACAGTTTTTGCCGGCATGATAAGTCATTCAGTCTTTGCTTATCTAGACGATGTCATAATCGCTAGTCATTCAGTACAGGAACACTTAGAAAAATTGGCCGAAGTGTTCACTAGACTCAACCAAGCTGGACTTAATATCAAACTGTCAAAGTGCCACTTCTTACGTAAGAAACTCCATTTCCTAGGACATGTTGTTGACGCTCACGGAATTCGTACATCAGATGACAAGGTCAGAGCCATAACAAACAGTAGGACTGCAGGCTACCTCTCTATAGATTGAGCCACCGCCTCCCCCACTAAAGTGCAACAGTCTTTATGACTGCACCAACGTCCACCAAGACTATTTGTGAGGGTATGAAAATGTAGAGGCCATTCTACAAAAAAAAAGTCTGAGGTCTACAAAGCAGCACTTTTCATACGAACCATTTCACGAGCCTTTGAGTGATGCCCTGAAAAAGCGGGAGGTGACATTTTTCAATGTCATTGTTGATGCTGCAACCTCAGCCCTTCAGGAAAGATTTATCCACATTGGTAATTTAGGAGAGAAGTTTGGAGTGCTGCAACCTTCCAAAGTCCCTCATATGATGATCTGCCAGAACACTGTGAAGCCCTTAGTATGATACTGCACTATACACAACACTTATATTTGGATGGCAGACAGCTGCACAGGAGCTGAAAAATTTGCCTGACTTGCTATCGAAGACCATTACCTTGCTCTTGCTGCTGATATTTATATACGAAAGGGAGCTCTCAGAAATTTTGGGATATTTGTGGACTGGTCTCAGAATATGTCTTATTCTTCCAGTGACCGTACCTGAAGCAGAGAGGAGCTTTTCAAAGCTGAAGCTAGTCAAATCCTACCTGAGGTCCACTGTGCCACAGGAACACCTTAGTGGCCTTGCTTTCATCAGTATTAACCATATAATTGCTAGGCAGATTTCCTATTATGATGTAATTGATGACTTTGCATCAAGGATGGCAAGAAAGATCAGGGTTTAGATTGCAGTTGTGCAATTTAGTTTGTGTGTTTCTTGTTTGAAGTGCAGTAGAATAATTAAATTCTCTTTCTAAGTGTGTTATTCTATTTGTGTGTTTGTGTGATATGGGATTTGTGCAATTTTATATAGTTTTAAATGTTATGATATTTATATGTGTCACTTCAAATGTCTTAATAAAAATTACAGTTAGTGCAGAACTGAAAGGGGTTTCAAGCAGGGTGCCATACTAGAATCGCCACTGCCGCAAGCTATTTCCTACAAGAATAATATTACAAGATAATGGAGAGCCATATTCAAGATCCATTCATTTAGAGATGCCTGGACACCCTGCGTTTAAAGACTGAAGGTCATTGGTAGTAGAAAATACAGACAGAGGAAGACGTTCTAGATTTGGCCTGTTGCATACATGAAGGACTGGGAGTAACAGTTAACTCTCACTTTAAAGTATTGGACAGAAAAAGGGCGAGAGTTTGCTGCCGGCTGGGTGTTACGTGTCCGCTGCAGTGGTGAAGAGATGCATTCAGACAGTTCAGAGGAGCTGTGACCATTGAAGTAGCAATAGAAAAGAGATAAGGGAGCAACAGTGCAGCAAGGAGAAAGAGGTTGAAGGGAGCCAGTAAGAGAAGGAGAGTTAATGAGACAAAAAGCCTTTAACTCCACCTTGTTGAGACGAGCTCTATGTGGGTAGCCCCCCCACACATGGAAAATGCACTCTACACAGGGGCTAATAAAAACCCGTGCATAAAGTCAATAACTGTCCATGAATAAAGAAGGCATGAAGTCGGCTTAGCACACCTAATCTCTTGGAAGCAGATTTTACAGGAGGGGTAATATTATTCTCCAAGAAAAAGTTTGAGAGAATGAAACCCAAAGTATGATCAAAGTTGATGCAGGAATAAGTTGGGTTTTGTTAAAAATGATAGGATATTCCTGTGGTAGTTTTCTAATGGGTCGAAAGACGTAAGAACTGAGTTTTTGATTCATTAAAACAACAAGATTACTTTTACCATAGTCTGAGATATGAGCCAAGTCAGACATTAAGTGTGCCATAGCCTCATCTCTTGTCTGTTGATGTAACTGTTGAGATGGATGCTGCGGGAAACAGATGAAATGGTGAAGGGCGAGTAGGGTTACATGCTTGGAGGGTACTGATGATTTGAAGGAAAAGAGTTGGTGATAGGACAGAGTCATGAGGAACACGACTGTCGATTGCTCTAGGAGAAGAACGGTGGCCGTCTACAACACCAGCTATAGAATAACCAGAAAGGAAGCTAAAGACAGAGGCAGATAGAAAGATAGAAACCATAAAAACGCAGTTTGAAAATTAAAGAATTATAACAGAGTCGATTAACAGCCTTTGAGATGTCAAGTGCAATAGCAAAGATTTCGCCAAAGTCACGAAAGGAGGATGACCAGAACCCTGAAAGGAAAGTGAGAAGATCGCCAGTGGAACATCACTGGTGGAACAAATACTGATAATCTGAAAGAAGGTTATGAGAGGAAAGGTTCTTTAAATATTATTATTTAAAGAATCGATTAAAAAACTAGAAATACACGATGTTAAAGCAATTGGGCGACAGTTAGAGGGCAGGGAACGGTCACCCCTCTTTGGGACAGGCTGACTGAAAGCAAATGTACAGCAAGAAGGAAAGGTACAGGTTGACAGGCATAGGAAAAAGAGCTGACCTAGGTAGGGTGTAAGCACAGAAGCTAAGTTCTTGAGGACCACAGGAGGGACCCCATCAGGCCCATATGCCTTGTTATTGAAAACACATCAATTGCAGAAATTTTAATGTCAGCCACGAGGAAATGATGGAGGAACAATACCGGAATCGTCTAAGGTGGAAAAGGAGGAGAAAGTCTGGGTGAAAAGCTCTGCTTTATCAGAAGACGAAACAGATACACAGTCATCAGAGTGGACACGAGGAGGGAAAGATGATGAAGTAAAGTTGTTAAAAAGATTTTTATCAAGGTGCCAGTAGGAGCAGGAAGAACTTTATTTGCCAAGTTCAAAGTATTTTGTATGAATGAAATTACTTTTAGCAGAACAGAGGACAGAATTAGCACGATTCCGATCAGAAACATAAAAGAGATGATATTCATGGATGGGTTGGCTCTAAAAGAGATGATATTCATGGATGGGTTGGCTCTAAAAGAGATGATATTCATGGATGGGTTGGCTCTGGTATCTTTTGAAAGCCCTCTCTTTGTTGTGGACAGCATTAGCACAAGCATGACTAAACCATTTTTTTTTTTTTTTGCATTAGTCACAAGATAAGA
>NC_136975.1:20862401-20889901 GCF_032717465.1 Coenobita brevimanus
ACAGTATTGTTCTTAATCAGAGTAATGATGGAAAAAAAATATCATAGTACACCCACCAAACACCTAAGATTAGCCCACTGCGTCCCGGCAGATTTTTCACCATTGACCCCCCCCCCCATCCCGGCAGATTTTCGAAAAGTTTTTTTTTGGGTGGGGGCTAAGATCTCTGCTTTTTATGAGAAACATTGAAAATTCAGAGAGAAAGTGCTCACCTGAGCTTAGAAGTGCCCTGTACAAGTGACCCTTCCCTCACCTGGTACTGTCTTCTCTGGAGCCCTGCTAATAGGTGAGTTGCCGAGAAAATGGCGTGGGGGGGGGTCACGTGGGTCCAGGCAGTGTCGCCACCTGGTGGCGGGTAGAGGAAGGTCTCCCACATATGCCTACCAATAATCACCCGTGATACTTGAAAAATGTCCAAATGACAGACCTCGCAATTGCAGAACATGTAAACACATCGTCGGGAGTGACCATGACCAAACGTTGCAACGTGTATACACGTTGACAGGACGTGGCAGGTTAGAATCTGAAGGTCTCAGTAAAGGTCTTTTGCAACGTTTTAGCCATCTTTTTCAACTTTTACAGAGTAAGTTGCAAAAGATGGCTGTAAAACTGAGAGAATTCCTTTTTGTGTCCTAGAAACACAGCAAAATGGTAGGGACTGATGAATGCATGGCAAACACTCCCACTAAAAACACTGCCACTTATGGCCAGCCAGTCAGTAAGCTAGTCTCGCAGCCTGGCTAAGTTCTCATTGGCCACACATGCACACACAGGTATGCACAGCCAAGAAACGTTCCTCCACTCCCATACCACCAAACAGCTGTGTGCATGAGGCAATATTACGTTTCTCGGCCAGTCCTGGGCGAATGGCGAATAGGTATGTACCATGAGGACGATATGCAATACTTTTTTTAAGGACGTTCAGCAATACTTCCAGTGATGGAGGGTGTTCTTATCCAAGGCCACACGATAGAGTATGGGTGAAAACAGTGTTACCTAACAAAAACGCATTTTCCGGCAGGTGGTCTGTGAACCCCTTCCATCACGCGGCCCCTCATTGACATTGTTAGGCCATCAATATCATTTTTTTATATAGCCTGGCACCTTTGTTTTACAGTATTTTCATGCATGTCATGTTAAAGGATCATGGTAACTCTTAAGAGATTAGAGTCGCTGGAAACTGTTTGCTCCTGTCAGGTTTGATAACATATCTTCGTTCCTGTCAGTTATTCGACACGCTAATAAAAAAAAGTTATTCTCAATAAAATCTGTCATCTTGCTGTATCATTACATCTACTGTGATTGTATTCTAATTAACTGTTGGCAGGTTATAGTCGCCAGTTGTGAAAGTTCCATCTCCTCAAAAATTACCTGGAAAATATTATGTATCTCCATATCTCCTACAAATTGAGTGGGACGTCAGTACACTGTAACCACATGTACATTCACATATCTTAAATGTATCCTAAAACAAAAATGTTCAGTGCCATTATTACATATGGCTATACTGGGTCCACTCTAAGAAGGCAGGTTGGCTGTGGCCTTCTCAGAAATGCTCTGTGCCATATCTTGAAAATAATTATGTTTATCTTCATGTGACGCTTGTAAAAGACAACAGAAAAGAAGAATATACACATACGTATAAAATAAGCATAAATATTAAAACTTCTGAAAAGAGCACTTAACAAAACTAAAAAGATATTTATACAACACTTAGGAAACGTGGCAGACGTATTTAGCGGCGTTTCCAAATGTTACCGCCACTATCACCGGCATTCACCATAGGTCATGACTGGGGAAATAAAGTAAAAATTATATTTAGAATATAATATAAAAGAATATAACTAACATTATCAAAAAATTTTCTGTTATAAAATATTAAATTGCTCTCCAAATGGCAACACACACCTGGTGTCTGGGTCAATTGGTGTCATCACTATAATAATAATAATTATTGTTATTATTATTATTATTATTATTATTATTATTAAAGTACCGAGCCATAAGGTTCTTATCTACGACATTGATAATTAACTTGATTAAGAAAAAGAACTATAAGAATTAGTAATTTATCGTCATTTTCAATATTAAAGTTTCAGGTAAAAAATAAAGATTGAGGTTGTAAATATATGCAATAATTTACAATTCGTGTTGATAAAAAATAATTAGAAGCCAAAGAATTGAGATGAGAGAGATAGACACGGACATAACGGGAGAATGACAGCCTACGGGTGGAAAAGTGGATACGCTGTACACAGATTATGACCCCTCCCAGACTGCCTTCTTAGATTGATAGAACTGTACCAAGCGGGGTTTAAATGGAATCTCATATATAATGCAACATATATATATATATATATATATATATAGATAGATAGATAGATAGATACATAGATACATAGATACATACATATATACATACATAGATGATAGATAGGTATATCTATCTATCTATGTATCTATCTATGTATCTATCTATCATCTATCTATCTCTCTCTCTATATATATATATAGCCGACGTATGACAAGGCAATTCCTAGTTGAGTGTTACCACAATGCCAGAGAATAAGATAATAAAAAGAATCACAAGTTAATAAGAAATAAACCTCACAGCAACACAAAATTCTCTAAACATGAAAGCCACGCATAGTAGATGCAGACGAGAGAAAAGTGAGCAACAAAGGGGGAAGCAGAACAAAGGAGGAGTTATTATGCATGAGAGAGAGAGAGAGAGAGAGAGAGAGAGAGAGAGAGAGAGAGTCTGTCCGTCTGAGGCAGTAAGAGAGAGAGAGGGAATATCTGTCTGTCTGTCTGAAGCAGTGATTTTAACTGAATCAGCAACTCTCCACATTTGCTGGTTTTGCCAATAATATCTTGCATAAAAATTAGTGCTTCTCGTGTGTCCGTTTTTATTTATCTATATATTTCCTGTGTGTGTGTGTGTGTGTGTGTGTGTGTGTGTGTGTGTGTGTGTGTGGAGGACAAAAGGCCACCTCTATCCCCACCTCTCCTGAGACGCTCTAGATCCAGAGTCTTGACGGAAAAAGTGATGATGGCTTCTCGATGGCTGGGCCAAGGAAGGCAAGAAGGAGGTCGGCCAGACCAACTCATACCACCATCCCTTTTCGGAGATAGAGACGAACGTGCTCGTGCAGTGATATCATGCAGTGGGGAACAGACTTTAATATTGCTTCAACTTAGTAGGGCCAGCCTAAATAAGTGGAATCATACTAAAAGAGCCTGCTAGCAGCAGTTAGACTAAAAGTACTCTTCTCACCTGAGTTATAAGCAAGCCAGGATGGGTAATAATGACTGGCTGTTATCCTCCCAAACAAAACCATGTAGAAACTTTTGGGAGAGTCTTATATCCTGCAGTGGAATGTTACAGGCTGGGCATGATGACGATGATACAAACAGTTATATGCAAGGAGGTGATTGGCCACAGCAGTGTATACGAAGACAACATTGCAATTAATAAAAAAAAAAAATGCCTACAGAAGACAGGCTACAAAGCCCCTAGTGCTACTTGAAATACCACTCGAAGGGAAATGATGCGTGTGGTATTTGTTGCTTGAAAATGTATAGTAGAAGTGGCCGCCCGTGTCAGGGATATGCAAGCATGTGTGGATGTGTGTGTGTGTGTGTGTGTGTGTGTGTGTGTGTGTGTGAGAGAGAGAGAGAGAGAGAGAGAGAGAGAGAGAACCTCATGCAGGGAAAGATAAAAAAAAAATAATCTTAGCTGCAAGCATACTAGGTATCAGTAAAAATTTTCAAGATGTTTTTGCTTCCTTAATTATGCTCTCTCTCTCTCTCTCTCTCTCTCTCTCTCTCTCTCTCTCTCTCTCTCTCTCTCTCTCTCTCTGTGCTTCTTATACCCATCTATTCATTATGCTCTCTCTCTCTCTCTCTCTCTCTGTGCTTCTTATACCCATCTATTCATTATGCTCTCTCTCTCTCTCTCTCTCTCTCTCTCTCCAGCTATACCCCTGTGCTTCTTATACCCATCTATTCATTATGCTCTCTCTCTCTCTCTCTCTCTCTCTCTCTCTCTCTCTCTCTCTCTCTCTCTCTCTCTCCTTTCAGCATTACCACCAGTTTGTACTATTTCGGATAAATAATTTCATGCCCTCCCTAATACAGCTTAAGTCTGTCTGTCTGTCAGTCTCCCACTCGGGGTACATAACGTACGTCATATTTAACCTTCACACCTTTGCGTCTCTCTCTCCTCGCCACTCGGCTTCACCAAGCACGTAAACAACACCACCACCTCTCTGATGACATTAAACCGTGTTTACGAGTCAACCCGACGGCCTAGTATAAACTTCGTTACCCCTGAGACCTGGCCTGACGAGCATGTCATTAGGTGGATAAAACTGTCTAAATCACCCATATTTTTGTCTTTATAGTTTTCCTAGTTTAAGTAAAGTGTTGGACATAAAATTCTGAAGTGACAGGGGGATGAAGCTAGGAGGACAGGGGAAATAAGGAAGGAGACTGGAGGTGAATACGGGGAAGAGTACAGGGAAACGGAGGAGGTAGGTGATAAGAAGAAAGAAGCAAAGAGGAAGAAGAAGAAGAAGAAGCAGAGGAAGAAGATGGAGGAGCAGGAGGAAGAGGAAGAGGAGGAGGAGGAGGAGGAGGGGAGAGAGAGAGAGAGAGAGAGAGTACGATGGAAAGCAAAAAAAAAAAAAAAAGAGTAGCGGGCTTAACACATAACCAGCAACATACATAGTATAGTTTAAGGGTTAGGTCAATGTCAAACCTGGGGGCCAAAGGAAGTGACGTTAGCACCTCTTCAGAATGTCTCACACCAGCACAATAGCCCACAAACAGCGCCTCGTGACCATACACACACAGACACACACACAGGCTTCTAGAACATTTCAACAACAGTATAGCCCACGTGACACGACCCCTGCTAAACAAGAATGTAGGAATCAGAGCTCATAAAGAGGCTAGCCATGGAACCGACAGGTAGTGGAGAGAAGGAGGCTAGCAACAGGGGCAAGAGGGTGGCAGAGAGAGATAGAGCGAGACAGGGAGGTAGCTAGCGGGACTCTACTATATACTTCACTCATGTGTGAGAGACTTTGTTAATATTTCCAAGACAAATAAAAATAGTCCCATACTAATCTTTACTTCTTCTGTTATTGCATGACAAAAGTGATCGAAGATATTCTACTTACAAAACTACTCACATATTACAACCGATCGTCAGCGAGTCTAATATATGTATAACTGGTCCACAAAACTTAATTGCAAGAAGCTACGAAGTTTCTACAAGATATGTTGGCAGCGAAGGTACGAACCTCGTCTTCAAATCTACAGTGAATTCCTACAAAATACAAGCTACAAGCCTACGAGTCTACAAGCCTACGAGTCTACATATCAAGATAGAAAACAAACAATACTTCTTAGAAACAACAACTCACAACCAGTTCCCGACAGTATTCTCTCCAACCCCCCCTCCCCGACCATCACGCTGATGTAGAGGTGAAGAGGTCACACGACGCCTTACCAGTAGTTTAACAAAATATTGATACAAACAATCTTCCAATTTCTAAGATGAACCAATGAACTACAACCGTCTATGATTAACTTCAAGTAACAAATCTACAAGATATCTCCATAATCTTCTACACGCATCTACAAGTAGTGGCAGTCTTCATCCCACAATGAGTAAATCACAAGAAAAAAGGACCGAGAATAAATTGAGAAAGAAAAACAAAACAAACAAACGAAAGCAAGAACACAGCAACAACCACCAGACCAACGCCCTTCTCGCCATCCGCCCTCTACCTCCATCAACCTCCACCATTGACGCAGGAGTGCGAGGTCAAAACGACATCAGCAAATACCAGTACCAACATCTTATTCACAACTCATCTTACTCACTCATCTTCACTGAAGTTGCTTATTGCTACTCCATTTACTCACCACAGCTACCAGTGTGGGAAGTCGACGTCACCATGCGTGTTTGCTGAGACGACGCCACGTCAATCAACTCGTGTGTGACACCACCACACACCATTCCCACCACGGTAAAAACTAGTGAGTTACATAGTTACTTCATTTATACAATACACAGTGATAGACTAGAAACTTCTGCACAAACATATAAAACGTGCTGTATAGTTACAACTTATGCACACATACCTACTTCAGTTATCTGCATAATTCAATCACCAAATACTCGCACCAACAATAAATATTCCACACTGTATAAATTCATTCATTTACTATAGCATTTATTTACTACCGTGTGTTACCATTTATACCTACATAAAATACGTGCTTCACACATACAGCTATACATTATTACATCTACAAAGTAATTAAGAAAATATAATATCACAGTTACTCACTGAGCGATTAAAAGGACTGTATTAAACATTTATTAATTAAAGCTACCTAGTGGAAACATACAAATTAAGTTACAAGGACAAAAAAAAAAAAATGACCAACACAAATGATGTTAGCAAGAATGATCAAAACCTTCCACACAATCGTGAAGACAAAGATTTCCACACAGTGCTGACACATATATTGCCCACGATAGGTACAAGTGAACAACAAGTCAGTGTATATAGTTAACTCTGTACATAGTGTATATATATTTTTTTATATAAAATAACAAAATATGGGGCCATATAATATCATTTTTAATAATATCTGTGCAATATAAACTAAACCATAAAAAAGAGTCCCAAGGGAATTAGCCAGCAATTATGCAACCTCAGACAACACCGAAAAAGCGTAGACAAACGAAGAAAAACAAACTATAGAAAATCAATATATACAAAAAGAATAAGAAGAAATACAGTAAGATCACATAACAAACAAATGAAAATAGATGCAAGTGTTTCTACAAATCCAAAAATACCACATAAACCCCATCTATAAGTGAAACAAAAAAACAAATTATTGTTCTCCACAAGCCAGTGCCAAAGCAGATCTTCACTATCATCGACCGCAGCATGACCGGATCTATGTCAGGCCTGCAGTTACTACAATATTACTGCACTTATTACAGTTATGTAACTACAAACGATATGTATCACTTATGTACAATACAATTATTTCGTAACAATACAATTATGTACAATTCATACAATGTTACAATTATGTATTACTACAATGTTAGTACAATATTAATGCAGTTACTACAATGTTACTGGAATTACTACAGTTATGTAACGACAAACGATTACATTATGTTTCAGTTGTTACAGTTATGTAACGACAAACGATTGCATTATGTTACAGTTGTTACAGTTATGTAACTACAAACGATATGTAACAATTACAATACAATTATGTACAATACAATTATTGTGTAACAATTCATACAATGTTAGCACAATTCTGTACTACTGCAATGTTATTACAGTATTATTACAGTGTTAATTCAACCATTTTACAGTTGTTACAGTTATGTAACTACAAACGATATGTAACAATTACAGTACAATTATGTACACTACACTTATTGTGTAACAATTCATATAATGTTACTACAATTCTGTATTACCAGAATCATCACACAAGTTCAGTGAAATATTAGACATTACTAAAGAGATAACTCAATATGTAATGTAATGACCTAGCAGTATTACCATTGCACAATTATATGCGTATGTCTGTTATACATACACATCTTACAATACGTCATACAATAACCAATTTAACTATATTACATTTGTTCAATTATGTATACAACTTGTTTAAAATGCAGTATTACTGGATCATTGCAATATTAACATGAATATTATGTCTATACAATATTATAATCAATATTATGTATTAATAGATTAGCATATGTCAATGATGATTGCTGTCGAAGGACCGCCAGTTGGCGTGACCGAGTAATGTCAGGACTGTAAAATATCTTAATACATAATAACCAGCATCATACATAATATAGTCTAGAGGTTAGGTCAATGTCAAACCTAGGGGCCAAAGGAAGTGACGTTAGCACCTCTTCAGAATGTCTCACACCAGCACAATAGCCCACAAACAGCGTCTCGTGACCATACACACATATACACACACACACACGGGCTTCTAGAACATTTCACCAACAGTATAGCCCACGTGACATGACCCCTGCTAAACAAGAATGTAGGAATCAGAGCTCATAAAGAGGCTAGCCATAGAACAGACAGGTAGTGGAGAGAAGGAGGCTAGCATCAGGGGCGAAAGGGTGGCAGAGAGAGATAGAGCGAGACAGGGAGGTAGCTAACGGGACTCTACTATATACTTTACTCGTGTTTGAGAGACTTTGTTAATATTTCCAAGACAAATAAAAATAGTCCCATACTAATCTTTACTTCTGTCATTGCATGACAAGAGTGATCGAAGATTATCTACTTACAAAACTACTCACATATTACAACCGCTCATCAGCGAGTCTAATATATGTATAACTGATCCACAAAACTTCACTACAAGAAGCTACGAAGTTTCTACAAGATATGTTGGCAGTGAAGGTACGAACCTCGTCTTCAAATCTACAGTGAATTCCTACAAAATACAAGCTACAAGCCTACGAGTCTACAAGCCTATGAGTCTACGAGTCTACAAGCCTACGAGTCTACGAGTGTACAGCTGAGTCTACATATCAAGATAGAAAACAAACATTACTTCTTAGAACCAACAACTCACAACAGCTCCTGACAGTATTCTCTCCAACCCCCCCTCCCCGACCATCATGCTGATGTAGAGGTGAAGAGGTCACACAACGCCTTACCAGTAGTTTAACAAAATATTGATACAAACAATCTTCCAATTTCTACGACGAACAAATGAACTACAACCATCTACGATTAACTTCAAGTAACAAGTCTACAAAACATCTCCATAATATTCTACACGCACCTACAAGTAGCGGCATTGTTCATCCCACAACGAGTAAATCACAAGAAAAAAGGACTGAGAATAAATTAAGAAAGAAAAACAAAACAAACAAACGAAAAGCAAGAACACAGCAACAACCACCAGACCAACGCCCTTCCCTCCATCCGCCCCCTACCTCCACCACTGACGCAGGAGTGCGAGGTCAAAATGACGACAGCAAATACCAACCCCTTATTCACAACTCATCTTACTCTTTCATCTTCACTGAAGTTACTCGTCGCTACTCATTTACTCACCACAGCTGCCAGTGTGGGAAGTCGATGTCACCATGTGTGTTTGCTGAGACGACGCTACGTCAATCAACTCGTGTGTGACACCACCACACACCATTCCCACCACGGTAAAAACTAGTGAGTTACATGGTTACTTCATTTATACAATACACAGTGATAGACGAGAAACTTCTGCACAAACATATAAAACGTGCTGTATAGTTACAACTTACGTACACATACCTACTTCAGTTATCTGCATAATTCAATCACCAAATACTTGCACCAACAATAAATATTCTACACTGTATATATTCATTCATTTACTATAGCATTTATTTACTACCAACGAGTGTTACCATTTATACCTACATAAAATATGTGCTTCATACATACAGCTATACATTATTACATCTACAAAGTAATTAAGGAAATATAGTATATCAGGTACTCACTTAGCGATTAAAAGAACTGTATTAAACATTAATTAATTGAAGCTACCTAGTGGAAACATACAAATTAAATTACAAGGAAAAAAAAATGGCCAACACAAATGATGTTAGCAAGAATGATCAACACCTTCCACACAATCGTGAAGACAAAGATTTCCACACAGTGCTGACACATATATTGCCTACGATAGGTACAAGTGAACAACAAGTCAGTGTATACATCGTTAACACTGTACATAGTGTATATATATTTTTCGTATACAATAACAAAATATGGGGCTATATATTATCATTTTCAGTAATATCTGTGCAATATAAACTAAACCTTAAAAAAGGGTCCCAAAGGAATTAGCCAGCAATTATGCAACCTCAGACAACACCGAAAAAGCGTAGACAAACGAAGCAAAACAAACTATAGAAATCAATATATACAAAAAAAAAGAAGAAATACAGTAAGATCACATAACAAACAAATGAAAATAGGTGCAAGTGTTACTACAAATCCCAAAATACCACATAAACTCCATCTATAAGTGAAACAAAAAAACAAATTGTAGTTCTCCACGAGCCAGTGCCAAACCACATCATCACTATCATCAACCGCAGCGTGACCGGATCTATGTCAGGACTGCAGTTACTACAATATTACTGCACTTATTACAGTTATGTAACTACAAACGATATGTAACAATTATGTACAATACAATTATTTCGTAACAATACAATTATGTACAATTCATACACTGTTACATTTATGTATTACTACAATGTTACTACAATATTAATGCAGTTACTACAATATTAGTGCAATTACTACAGTTACGTAACGACAAACGATTGCACTATGTTATAGTTGTTACATTTATGTAACTACAAACGATACGTAACAATTACAATACAATTATGTACAATACAATTATTGTGTAACAATTCATACAGTGTTAGCACAATTCTGTACTACTGCAATGTTATTACAGTATTATTACAATGTTAATTCAATCATTTTACAGTTGTTACAGTTATGTAACTACAGACGATATGTAACAATTACAGTACAATTATGTACACTACACTTATTGTGTAACAATTCATATAATGTTACTACAATTCTGTATTACCAGAATCATCACACAAGTTCAGTGAAATATTAGACATTACTAAAGAGATAACTCAATATGTAATGTAATGACCTAGCGGTATTACCATTGCACAGTTATATGCGTATGTCTGTTATACACACACATCTTACAATACGTCATACAATAACCAATTTAACTATATTACATTTCTTCAGTTATGTATACAACTTGTTTAAAACGTAGTAATACTGGATCATTGCAATATTTACATAAATATTATGTCTATACAATATTATAATCAATATTATGTATTAATAGATTAGCATATGTCAATGATCATTGCTGTCGAAGGACCACCAGTTGGCGTGACCGAGTGATGTCAGGACCATAAAATATATTAATACATAATAACCAGCAACATACATAATAGAGTCTAGAGGTTAGGTCAATGTCAAACCTAGGGACCAAAGGAAGTGACGTTAGCACCTCTTCAGAATGTCTCACACCAGCACAATAGCCCACAAACAGCGCCTCGTGACCATACACACACAGACACACACACGGGCTTCTAGAACATTTCAACAACAGTATAGCCTACGTGATACGACTCCTGCTAAACAAGAATGTAGGAATCAGAGCTCAGAAAGGGGCTAGCCATGGAACCGACAGGTAGTGGAGAGAAGGAGGCTAGCAACAGGGGTGAAAGGGTGGCAGAGAGAGATAGAGTGAGACAGGGAGGTAGCAAGCGGGACTCTATATTTCACTCGTGTGTTAGGGACTTTGTTAACATTTCCAAGACAGATAAAAATAGTCCCATACTAATCTTTACCTCTCCTGTCGTTGCATGACAAAAGGGAACGAAGATTATCTACTAGCAAAACTACTCACATATAACAACCGCTCATCCACGAGTCTAATATATGTATAACTGATCTACAAACCTTCACTACGAGAAGCTACGAGGTTTCTACAAGAGAAAGAGAGAGAGAGAGAGAGAGAGAGAGTACGATGGAAAGCAAAAAAAAAAAAAAAGTAGCGGTTCCTTTGAGGCTTTTTGATACAGAGAAGACTATGACCGTGGTATTTAATATATATATATATATATATATATATATATATATATATATATATGCATCATACCTCGAAGATGTAATACATCCAATTCCTACAATTATTTCCATTTTACGAAATCTCCATTTTAGGTGATTTCAATGTTCATCACCACCTTGGCTCTCCTCATCTTTCATTGATCCACTTGGTGAACAAGCCTACATATTTTTAGTCCTTAATGACCTAAAGTAGAACAGCTTATACAGCACCCTATCCATATCCCTGACTGCCATGGAGGGAGTTCCTACATATTTGACAACTTCCTTACAACTAGTCCTTCTGCTTACATTGTTAATCTTTTCTCTCTGTTAGGCTTCTCCGATCACAACTTTATCATCTTAACCTGTCCTATCGGCCCAGTAAGGCCTGTGAATCCATCTCTGAAGTGGCGGCTGTGACACTTTGGAGCTGCTGATTGGGAGGCCCTCAGACAGTATGTCTCTGATTTTCCCAGGAATGATTATTCCTGCCATGGCTGAGAGCCATCTGAGTGTGCCTTGTACATTAAGATTATTTTCTCGGGCATGGAAGCATACATTCCTTTTTCTTATCCCATGACTAATGCAAAAAACCTGTGGTTTAATTGCACTTATTCTAATGCTGTCCATAACAAGGAGAGGGTCTACAGAAGGTACTGGAGTCAACCCACCCCCTGACTTTCATCTTTTTTATGTTTCTTCCCAGAATCGTGCTAAGTCTGCAAAGAATTATATCAATATTACAAGCAAGCGAGCGCAGCGACCGAAGCGAGAAAGCCTAGGGAGTTGATGTTTAAGTTCAGCTGATATATGAGCTGCCCGACACGACCCCTCCTGGCCAGACCATGATGTTTTTCAGAGGCTGTTAATTTAACTGTTGTGTGAGATTGAGGAGAGATTCCTTCAGCAAGTAGTAGATACATTCAGTAACTTTTGTTTCTTTCAATATATTTACTCATGAGACCAAAGAAACCCACTGGAATCCCAGCTTTCCAAGGGAATGTACCGAGGGCTTCAGTTGGCATGCTTCACTATGAAATCGATTTATAGCATTATGAAAGTGAGGAATGCGAGGTATGAGTTATTTTTCACTGTCATATATTGATTGTGTGTGCGCGGGCGAATGTGTGTGTGTGTGTGTGTGTGTGTGTGTGTGTGTGTGTGTGTGTTCTTACCTAATTGTTCTCTCCTAATTGTATCTTTACAGGAATGAGCCAAGCTCGTACTGTCCCATGTACTAAACCATTTTTATCATACATATCCTTAAATTTATGAATAGTTTTGGCACACACTATTTTATTCGGTAGTGCATTTCACTGGTCAATTGCTCAATTTGGGAAACTGAAATGCCTTACGTCTCTGTCGCCTCTCTTTTTATATGATTTTTGCAGTGTCCTCTTGCTGATGCTTCCCCATAGGTTTATGCCTATTTTCTCTTTCCCTGATATGCAATTAGCATAATCATGTCTCCTCTTTTCCTTCTTTCCTGTAGTGTTGGTAGAGTCAGTTTTTATTGTCATTCTTCGTAGCTTACACCCCTTAAGTATGGCACCCATCTTGCAACTGCCCTTTGTACTGTAGCTGCTCTTTGTACTTTTTCAATCTTAGGTATGTATTTTTTTAGATGAGGATTCCACACTACTGATGCATACTCCAGCGTTGGTCTGATGGATGATGTAATTATCTTTCTCAGCATATCTTCATTTATGTATGTGAATGCTATTCTCATATTAGCAAGCAGTGTATACATGTTACGTACCGTCTCACTGATGTGGTCAGCCGGAGATAGTCTGTTTTTTATAACCACTCCTAGGTCCTTCTCCCTTTCAAATATGTGTAGGGTTGAGCTTCCTAACTTATAATCCCGGTCAGTCTTTTTTTCACTTTTACCGAACATAATTACATGACACTTGTCGTTAAAGTCAATTTACCATTTATTGTTCCATTCTTGAAGTTAATTTAATTCTTCCTGCAGCTCTTTGGAAGAATCTGTGTTAGTAATTCCCTTTTTTATTTTTGCATCATCTGGAAACATATTTAGATAGCTTTCATTTCAAGTGTTACTGTCTGTGTAATGTACATATACCAAAAACATAATTGGTGCCAGCAGTGAGCCCTGTGGACCTCTGCTAGTCACTTCCCTCCATGATGAGTAATTTCCCCTTAGTACTGTCCTCATCTCCCTTTTTCTGAGAAAATCTTGCACCCAACAGTACCAGTTGCCTTGGAATCCTCCTTGACGGTACAGTTTCCATAAAAGTCTTTTGGTGTGGCACTTTGTCAGATGCTTTCTTGAAATCTAAACAGATACTGTTCACCCATCATTCTCTTTTCTGTAATGTTTCTGTAACTATCATAGTAGCTTAATAGATTAGTAACAGATGATTTTCCTCTCCTAAAACCGAACTGCCTTTCTGTTATCCTACTGTGTTCTAGATGTTTTACCCAAACTTTTTTTTTTTTTTTAATCAGCTTTTCTAGTATCTCAACAAGTGCTCGTGAGCCCTTCGAGCCCCTGGCACTTGCTCCTGCGGAGGGCTCTTGCGCTGCTAAAGTTTATTTTAGTTTTACCTATGGGCAAAAAATTCAACGGAGATCCAATGTCGGGTGCCTGGAGCGGCGTTTTTTTTTTTTTTTTCTCAAAATGTGATCGCCCAATAATATAGTAAATCTTTTTCAATCGTGATGGGACCAAGTTTTTTCATATCAGCGAATTTTTTGCTATTTTTGTGCCAATTTTGGTGCGATTTGAATGTGTAGTTTCAGCTGCCCAAAACACACACACACACACACACACACACACGGCTAGTGCTATAGTAGCCTATATTAAATTACAATATTGAACAGTGATACTATACTCCATTTCACTAAGTTTGGCACCATCAGTGGTGTCCTCAGTGCCTGTAGAGTTGATGTTAATCCTCAACACTAGATAAACCTCTATGTTTTCCCTTGAGAGCCAGTATATAAAGGCAATACAGAAAGGTATATCCAGTTCTGAGGACATTTATCAATGCTACAGGTGTTGAGGACATCATTGATGGTGCCAGGCTCGGTTAAATGGAGTATAGTCGGTAGCTGTGTGGATTCTGTCTATTCCCTTTCTTGAATAGGGGGCGAATGTTTGCTTCCTTCCAAATATCGGGTAGTTTACCTTGGCCCAAGGATTCCTTGAATATTAAATATAGTGGTTTGTTTAACTCTGCTGCTCAATCATGTAGAACCCAACCTGAAATTTCGTCAGGACATTTTGTTTCTCCTTTGTCTAATTTACTTAACTCTTCCTGTACTACTTTTTCTGATATTTGTATACCTGATAATATTTGTGGGCATGCATGTTCCATATCATTTCGCTTAAATTCATGTTCTGTCAAAACTGATTGGAAATATTTTAGTGCTTCAAAAATATTTTCTCTTGTGTATAGATGCTCCTCTCGTCTGTAATGACTGTGTTTTATATTTAACTTTGATTTTGCGTCGGTTGTAGCTGTAAAATAGCTTATGCTGATCACCACTTTTATTTGTAATGTCTTCCTCAGACTATCTTTAAGCTTCTATCCTCATCCTTGTATGATCATTTCTTGTCTCTGTGTAGCTGTTATATGCCCTCTCATTGTTGTGTCTTCTGTATCTATTCCACAGCATATCTCTTTTTTCTTTTGAGTTTTTACCTTCTGTACTAAACCATTTCTTTATTTTCATTTGTTTCTTTGTGCTGATGCATGTAATTTTGGACTGCTATTTCATAAAATTCACAGAATTTTCTTTATATACATTTAAGTCTTGTCCTCTAAGCTCCTTTTCACAATCTATTTCTAAGAAGGTGGTTGCCCTTTTTGTATTTTAGGCAAATTTTGTTGCTACCATTACTGTTAACTACTCTTATGTCATATGCAATCCTGAAGTTAAACACTGCATGGTTGCTTTGCCGAATGGAGGGTGATACATTATATCGTTAATTTCATTTTCTTGTCTAGTGTATATAAGATCTAGTACTGATGGATCTTCAAGTCCTCTTTTTCTGGTGTTTTCCTTTACATGTTATGTCAAGAATAACTCCTGCACAAGATCCAGGAGCTCTTGATCCAAACAACTTTCATGACTTCTCACATCCAGAGAATTCCAGTTTATATTTGTATTGAAATCTCCAGTTAATATAATTCTTTCAGATTTCTCTATGTGGTAATGCTCTTAAACTCTGGCTTGTACTTTCTGCTAGGTCTTCATATTCTCCTCTTTCCCAAGTGTTTGTTTTGGGTAGCATGTACAGATTTGCCATAATTACTTTCCTTTCAGAGGTGTTAATCTTAACGTCAGTCAGTTCTACGTGTGAGGGTTTATCCACTTCTATTTCTTTGACTTGTAGATTTTTTTTTTTTTTACATGTCCGATCCTTGGGCAAAGATTTTGTTACTACTATAACTCCTCCTTTTCTTAAATATGTTTCTTCTCCATACATTTCATTCCTCTATGGTTAGGGTATCGTTTGAAATCTTTGGGGTTAATTTTGTTTTAGACAGGCAAATATTACCTGGTTCCTTTTCTCTGGTATAGTCTTCAATCTCTAATAATTTAAACACCATTCTATCTACAGTACTGTACATATGAGTACATCAACATTATAATCTTGTTTACATACTTGCCATAGTTTGTGTCTACTGCCTCCCTTCTTTTTATTTCCTGTTAGTTGTGTACCACTTTCGTACCTGCAATCCAATTATTTATTTAAAAATTTACTCTCCTCTTCCTCTGATCTTTCCGCGTTCTTTGTTTTTGCTTCCCTCTTCTTCTCCTTTAGTATGCCCAATTCCTCTTTAGTTAGATTTTTTTTTTTTAATCTACCTTTTTAAATTCCTCCTTTTCCATGAGCTTGTTTGCATGTTTTAGTATTTGCTCCACAGTGTTCACACTCTGGATATTGTTACATAGCCTATGATTTCATCATCCTTTGTGTAATTCTAACGTACAGTATGCTGCATGTTTGATCACGAGCGTATTCTACCTCACTCCCCCCCTCCTCCTTTACAGTAGAGTAAGTCGTTCTTTCTGTTGTTCAGAGCAGGATTGTCAACTCTTTGTCCCCATGGCTTCATTTGCGTGTCCTTCTTACAAGTTGTATCAAGCTCTGCCGGCCCCTATATAATGAGCTCAGTCTCTGCATTATTGCCACTTAGATCTACTCCTCATTTTGCTCACATCTCTGTCCTCCCCTGTACAGTTATTATTGTGAGTGCTCAGGAAGTCTCCAGCCATCTAGCAGCTGTGTAATTTGAGTATAAGTGTTATTGCATTTTTCTTGTACTGTGTAGCATAAGGTGTTAATTCTTAGGCCTAGTAAGGTTTTTGTGATTAATGTAAAGTTTCATGTCAGCCATTGTTCATAATATTTCGTATCTGTAATAATATATCTTGCATTCACTGAGTATTATCTGGTATTCTCATTTATCAGGGCTGACTTAGATAAATTTACTCTTGCTAATTTCGTGTTAATAGAGGCTATTGCAGTTAACCATATATTTAACCTGTTTTTTGCCATTACATTATCCTTATGAGTCCTGAATGTTTTGTTGTTAATTTGAGCATTAAACTTTAACTTGTAATTTTACCTAACTCTTTTGTTTTGAACCTGGAACTTTACGGGACAGTAGTGATTTTTAGTATTCTCACTTAAAGTGTACATTATCTTTCTCTGTTCCGTAACATAAATTTGGCGACCTCTTATCAAGATATTCAGGATATTATCATAAGGATATTGCTTGATATTTTGTGACTGTGATTTATTCATGATGTCTACTATTACTGCGCTTGATGAAGCCAAAGATTTTTTGTCAAATGTGCAAACAGTTTGTGATGTAGAAAACAGAACAAAGAATGAACTTAAGCTTGTTGCTCAACAATTGGGAATTGCTGTTCGCTCTCATCATTCTAAAGATCAAATTGTTGGCATGATTAATAAAAGCTTGTTTAATGTAACTCCTCCAAATGAGCAAACGCAGATTGAATTAGCTAAGTTACAGCTAGCCCTGCAGGAGGCTCGTGCTAAGGAGGCTGAATTTCAGGCAAAAGCTAAGGAGGCTGAGGCACAAGTTGAAATTGCTAGGATTCAGGCAGACCATGAGTATCGCATGAAACAAGGTGGAACTGGATCATCTAGCTCTGATGATTGTGATGTGGCTAAAAATGTTAAACTTGTCCCTCCTTTTAATGAATCTGATTTAACAAAGTATTTTCAGTTGTTTGAGAGGGTAGCTACAGGTTTTAATTGGCCCAAAAAGTATTGTATTGACCAGTACTCCTTCAAACTCTTCTCACCGGTAAAGCTCAAGTAACTTATGCATCTTTGCCTCAGGATCAATGTGATAATTATGATGTAGTTAAGAGCTTGATTCTTAAGGCCTATGAGCTTGTTCCTGAAGCCTATAGAGTAAAATTTAGGACAACTTATAAGCAAGATAAGCAATCCCATGTTGAGTATCCAAAAATCAAAGAAGATCTGTTAGAGGAGTGGTTAAATTCTAAGAATGTGGATTCTGATTTTGACAAATTTAAGCAGATGATTTTGCTGGAGGACTTCAAAAGGTGTCTTAGTAAAGATGTAAGCCTATATCTTGATGAGAAAAGAATAGATAATTTGTCTGATGCTGCAGTTTTAGCTGATGAATATGTTCTCACTCACATGAGATATTCTAAAGAAAAAGGGAAAGCTGAGAGTAAGTACGTTGCCTCTACTCAGGGTACAGGTAACAGGAAAGAGAATAAAGATGATGTTTCTCAGGAAGTAAATACCAGCTTCACCTCTAGATTTCAGAAAAGTAAATGTACTTATTGTAGTAAGCTTGGTCATACTACGGAGAAATGTTTCAGGAGACAGCGTGATGTGAACAAAAAGGAGTCTTTAAATATTCAGTCAATTGGTCTAGTGTCCACCCTTGAGAGTTCCCAGAATTCTTTAACTGAGTTAACTGAACCTGCTTTGAGGGGTAAATTAAATTCTCATGATGGAGCTCCTCTTTTGAGCAGTGACGTGGGTGACACTCTCAAGAGTTCATGTGCTAATTTCCTGTCTGATGGTTTTGTCAGTCCTCTGGACAGTAATGACAGGAAATCAGTTAAAATATATCGTGATACAGGTGCTTGCCAATCCCTTATGCTGACCAGTGTTCTAGGCTCTAATGTTAATTCCTCTGATGAAACTGTAATCCTACAAGGCGTAGGGAATAATTACTTCTCTGTCCCTCTGTGCAGAGTGAATTTAGAGTCTGGTTTTGTTAATGGTTCCATTATAGTTGGGTTGGTTGAGACACTCCCAATGTCAGGTGTAACTTTCTTACTTGGAAATGATATTGGTGGAAGTCAAGTGTGTCCAGCTCCTCAGCTGTCTAGTGAGCCAGTGGCTGCGGCCCAGGATTGTGATGTCCCTGATGTGTTCCCTGCATGTGCTGTCACTAGGGCTAAGTCTAAAGTTACTGGTGACTTAGAGGATAATGATGATGATGATGTTATCCTAGCTGACACTTTTCTTGCTAATTTGGACCACTCACCAGATGAGGCAGTACCCCGTAGTGTTGATAATTTGTCTCGTCAAGAGTTGGTTGAGTTGGAGGTTGCTGACCCTGAGTTGAAAGGTCTAGCTAACTCTGCTTGCAGTGAGGAAGAGTCAGCCGGTGCTTCTACTTGTTATTATATAAAGTCAGGAGTACTTATGAGGAAGTGGAGACCCCCAACAGCATCAGCCGACTGTGAGTGGGAGGTTGTACATCAAGTTGTCATCCCTCGTGTTTGTAGGCAGGATATCATTAGAGTGGCTCATGATTCCAGTTTGGCAGGACACCTTGGAGTGAGGAAGACTGTGGCACGCATTTTGAAACACTTCTACTGGCCAGGTATCTTCAGGGATGTTTCCTGGTATTGTAAGTCTTGTCACACCTGTCAAGTTGTGGGGAAGTGTAATCAGACCAAAAAGGTTGCACCTCTAGTTCCCATTCCTCCTTTTGAGGCGCCTTTCACCCGTGTGTTGGTGGATATTGTGGGCCCTCTTCCTAAGACTTCTTCAGGATTTTCTTATGTGTTGACCCTGATTGATATGGCTACTCGTTATCCTGAAGCCATTCCACTTAGAAATATCTCAGCAAAGAACGTGGTTAAGGAAATGCTGGGGTTTTTCACAAAGTTTGGTCTGCCCAAGGAGGTACAGTCAGACCGGGGAAGTATTTTCATGTCAAATGTTTTCAAGCAGTCTCTGAAAGAGTTGGGCATCGCCCAGATCACGTCTTCAGCTTACCATCCCCAGACCCAAGGAGCGTTGGAGAGATATCATCAAACACTCAAATCGATGCTCAAGAAATACTGTTTGGAACATCAGAAAGACTGGGATAAAGGTCTTCCATTCGCTGTGTTTGCCGCAAGAGAATCTCCAAATGAATCACTGGGCTTCTCACCTTTTGAACTACTGTTTGGCCATGAAGTAAGAGGACCCCTTAAGTTACTCAAGGAATGCTGGCTGTCGGAGGAAGATGACGTCAACCTGCTGGAGTATGTGATGAAGTTCAAAGAACGGCTGTCCACTGCTTTACAGCTGGCGAGAGAGAATTTAGGAGCTGCTCAGGAGAAGATGAAGACTTGGTATGATAAGAAGTCCAGGTTACGCCACTTTCAGCCAGGAGATCAGGTTTTGATTCTGCTACCGGTTCATGGGCAACCTCTTCAAGCCAAGTTTAGTGGTCCTTATTTCGTGGAGAAGAAACTCAGTGATGTCAACTATGTCATCGCCACACCAGATCGTAGAAAGAACAAGCAACTTTGTCACATCAACATGCTAAAGTTATATCACAGGCGGGACGAAAATAACCCAGTCTGCACTGTAGCTGTTCCACCCGAGTCTCCAAGTGAAGCTCTCCCATGCAGCATGGGCCTGAGTGATAGTTTGGGGAAGAATCCTGATATCATGAATGATCTCCAGACTAAGCTTTCTCATCTACCTCCTGAGGAAAGGCAGGAGTTTTCGGCATTACTGCAGGAGTACCCGCAAGTGTTCCGTGCCACTCCAGGAAGAACTACTGTGTTGATGCATGATGTCGATGTTGGAGACGCAAAGCCAATTAAGCTGCCTCCTTACCGTGTGAACCCAGTGAAAGTTCCTCTCATCCAGAAGGAGCTTGGCTACCTGTTGGACCACAAGATGTTTGAGCCCTGTCAGAGCGAGTGGAGTTCTCCTGTCACTCTAGTCCCTAAGCCAGGTGGGTCACAGCGGCTTTGCATCGACTATAGACGTGTTAATCAGATAACCAAAACAGACACTTACCCTCTCCCTCGCGTGGAAGATTGCATAGACAAGATCGGAAAGGCTAGGTACATAAGTAAGTTTGATTTGTTAAAGGGATACTGGCAAGTACCTATGACTGAACGTGCTAGGGAGATCTCATGTTTTGTAACACTAGGAAAGACTTTTGCATGTTCTGTAATGCCATATGGTATGAAGAATGCACCAGCCACATTTCAGAAGCTCATGAATGTTGTAACAGAGGGTTTGGCAGGGTGTGTTGTTTATATTGATGATGTGATGTATTAATCTTCAGTGACAGCTGGAAAGATCACCTATGCCATGTCAGTAAATTTCTTGAGCGTTTGGTTCAGGCTAATCTTGTAGCTAATTTATCAAAGTGTGAGTTTGGTCAAGCTAAAGTTCAGTACCTTGGGTACGTAATTGGTGATGGACATGTTGCACCACCAGCAGCTAAGGTTCAGGTTATAAGTGATCTTCCCAGACCTAAAAGTAGGAAAGAGCTACAAAGATTTTTGGGAATGGTAGGTTATTACAGGATATTTGTACTCAACTTTTCAATTCTTGTATCACCACTTACAGACCTACTGAAATAGGGAGTTAAATTTGTCTGGACCGATAACTGTGAATCCTCTTTCAGCAAACTTAAAGCTATCCTATTAAGTCAGCCAGTGCTTGCTACTCCGAATTTTGCTAAGCCTTTTAAGATGGCTGTTGATGCAAGTGATACAGGAGCTGGGGCTGTTTTGCTCCAAGAGGATGATCAGGGTATTGAACACCTTGTATCTTATTACAGTAAGAAATTCACTCTACCTCAAAAGAACTAATCAACTATTGAGAAAGAGCTTTTGGCCTTGATTTTGGGTTTACAGCATTTTTCATTTTATTTGTGTTCTGATTTTGATCCCATAGTCATTTATACCGATCATAACCCACTGAAATTCCTTAGTAAGTTTAAAGATAAAAATCAGAGATTGACAAGATGGAGTCTACTTCTTCAGGAGTATTCATTAGACATACAACATGTCAAGGGGAAAGAAATTGTTATTGCAGATTGCTTATCTAGACTTTAGACAGATTGTTTTAGAGTAATAAGAAATTTCCTTTGTAAATTTTTTTTCTTTGTGGGGAGGTGTTACATAGCCTATGATTTCATCATCCTTTGTGTAATTCTAACGTACAGTATGCTGCATGTTTGATTACGAGCGTGTTCTACCTCACTCCCCCCCTCCTCCCTTACAGTAGAGTAAGTCGTTCTTTCTGTTGTTCAGAGCAGCATTGTCAACTCTTTGTCCCCATGGCTTCATTTGCGCGTCCTTCTTACAAGTTGTATCAAGCTCTGCCGGCCCCTATATAATGAGCTCAGTCTCTGCATTATTGCCACTTAGATCTACTCCTCATTTTGCTCACATCTCTGTCCTCCCCTGTACAGTTATTATTGTGAGTGCTCAGGAAGTCTCCAGCCATCTAGCAGCTGTGTAATTTGAGTATAAGTTTTAATGCATTTTTTCTTGTACTGTGTAGCATAAGGTGTTAATTCTTAGGCCTAGTAAGGTTTTTGTGATTAAAGTTTCATGTCAGCCATTGTTCATAATATTTCGTATCTGTAATAATATATCTTGCATTCACTGAGTATTATCTGGTATTCTCATTTATCAGGGCTGACTTAGATAAATTTACTCTTGCTAATTTCGTGTTAATAGAGGCTATTGCAGTTAACCATATATTTAACCTGTTTTTTGCCATTACATTATCCTTATGAGTCCTGAATGTTTTGTTGTTAATTTGAGCATTAAACTTTAACTTGTAATTTTACCTAACTCTTTTGTTTTGAACCTGGAACTTTACGGGACAGTAGTGATTTTTAGTATTCTCACTTAAAGTGTACATTATCTTTCTCAGTTCCATAACAATATACATATATATATATATATATATATATATATATATATATATATATATATATATATATATATACAGTGGGGCACCAACTTTCACTACAGCAGGATTCGCGGAATCCACTTTCGCGGCATGCACCAAATATTCCCTAACTTCCACTTTCGCTTGAAAAAAATCGATTTTCGCGCACAAATTTTGGGTTTGGGACAATATTTTGAACTTTGAATTTCCTGCACCGCCCGACCGCAACCCACCGCCATCTTGAATGACGTCATGTCAACACTCTGTCCACCCATTCCCGCCATTGTGTACGAGCGTGCTAGCTCCATTGTGTTGGATTCTTCATGGTTCAATGGCCTCTACTATACCTGGTAGTGTGGGGAAAAGGCCTGGTGGTGTGGGGGGAGAGCCTGGTGGTGTGGGGGGAGGGCCGGGAGGCAGTGGTGGTGATAAAAAGTGGCCGGGACATTCAAAGTCATGAGGAAAGGCTCGGATACCTACCCCCAACATCCATTAAACACCTCAACCTGGTCTCTGTGGTATGTTTCTCCTCATATAATGTGTACTGTACAGTTTTTATTGTTTGTATCTCACAATGCAATGTACAATAGTGATTTGATGTACTGTATTGCAAGTGAAAATGAAAATCTGATGTTACTTTAGGATAACCGGGAACCAATTAGCCTTTTTGCCATAAAGACAATGCCCCAATTTTCGCTAATTCCACTTTCGCGCATTATTTTTGGACCCAATTAGGCACGAAAATTGGTGCCCCACTGTATATATATATATATATATATATATATATATATATATATATATATATATATACCTAGGCTGCTTCTCCCAAGGAAAGGGAGGTAGCCAAGACAGAATGACACATTCCCCATTTACTCATCCATTCAAACACATTCATTCGCATCTTAGCCCCAAAGGGGAGAACGGACAGATCCTCACGCACCACACCGCACAAGGGTCAACTGCGCAATGCAATCAGTGACATCCGCAGCAGGGCCCGACAGCAGAACTGGTTTACCCCTGCCACATCATAACAGACCCATCCCCTTACCCGCACCTGACCTGACTAGCTTTTCAGACTAGTGTATATATATATATATATATATATATATATATATATATATATATATATAAGTAATCCCTCTAATACCCGAATGCCCAGTATCTGAACATCCCCACTAACCGGACATAATCGTCCCGGGATCCAATATTCCCAAAATGGGCCAAAAACAGTAAAAAAATTTAAAAAATCTGACTTTTTTCCCTCCTGTGATTTGAAATTGCCGCATGGCGCCAAACAGCTGTTACACCATGGTCCCTTCACCCCTTCCTTCCTCCCCCTCCCCCCTCCCCTGTCAGGGTTGCCATTTGGTATTTTTCATTACCAAGTGTGGGCCAATATGGTAATGAAAAATTCGTTTGGTAATGAATCAGAAAAATGCATTAACAAATGGATTTTTCACATGTATGAGGATACACAGGATGGAGATGGTGGATTGTTTGCTCTCTCTGATTAAGCTGCTACCCTGCATAGCATGAAAATAATCAACATGGTGTTAATTATAAGGACAGTGATTACATGTATTTCCATTTGTATATATAATTAGTGAAGAATAAATGCTGGCTTTACGAATTTGGTAATGAAAGTTGAGGAGATTGGTAATGTGGCCGTTGCGATCTGGCAACTCTGATCAACAGTCACAGCCAAACTCCGATTGAGAGCAGATGCTTATAGCAGTGCAAGCCACAGGTGCTTGTTTTTTGTGAATAAACAGTGAATAAACTGCAATACCTCGCCACTAGAACACACGGGAATTTACAGTGTTGTGCAGTGTTAAGAAATTAGAATTTAGAGTGCAGAGGATTAACTGTGGACTGCAAACTGGCAGTTCCAACCAGTCCAGGAGCCAGGGACTTGTAAGTACCCAGAATGTTTAATATTGTATAAACTCACCTCTAAAACCTCATTTTATGATTCTTTTGCATTTATTTCAGTCTTTTATGTCCCTTATTGGTGTAATTTGGGTCTTAAATAGGTGCAATGCATGTCCAGAGGGAGTTGTATAGGTGTTTTTCTGAGTTAGGGTCCATAAGTACAAGTCCAGGAGGCTGGGGCCCAATATCCGGACAGGATCACTATCAGGACATGCCTTTGGCTCTATTACGTCGGATATTGGAGGGATTACTGTAGCACCAGTCGAGCAGGGCAGTACTCCCGAGGTGGATGGAAAGCCAATGATAGGGAGTCCTGGAGCTCCCGTTTCATCAGCCCTCAGGACTAGTTCCTGACCATCCCCCTTTGCTGAACTTTTTCAGTGTCTCAGTTACACAGAGAGTAGGCCAGCATGCTCTCCAATACAAATTTCTCTAACTATCTACACCAAACTACATGCACAGTACACACTACACTTCCTTTTCCAAAATTCAAAAAAGAATCATGGCATTTCATCACCCAGCCTCGGAGTCCCCAGGGGGGGGGGCCATAAATGCCCCCACCTTCCTCCCCTCTCCCGGTGACGACTCAAGGTGCCTGGAACCACTGTCTGACTCTCTTCTTCTTCATTTCTGCAACATTCGCAGCCTTTCCACTAACTTTCTCTCTGTTGAGCACCACCTCTCCTCCTCTAAACCTCACCTTTTTTTAACTGAGACTCAGCTGTCTGAGCCAACTGACAGCAAACCCTTCTCTGTATCCTCCTACTTTCTCTATACTCATTTCAAAGCCAAAGGTGGCTGTTGTGTATATATACGCAACGACTTATCTTGCTCTCGTGTTCCTGAACTCGATTCTTCTGAATTCTTTACACTCTGGCTTCGGCTTTCCTGTCATTCTCTGACTAAATATATTTATGCTGTTTACTTATCCCCTAATTCTACTGACTATCAAAAATTCTTTGACTATCTTACTTCTACGATGGAACACATTCTATCCATTTCTCCTTTCTCTGAAATCTCCATCCTAAGAGATTTCAATGTTCGCCACCACCTTTGGCTCTCCTCTCCTTTCACTGATCCACCTGGTGAACAAGCCTACATCTTTTCTATCCTTAATGACCTAGAGCAGCTTGTACAGCACCCTACCTGTATCCCAGACCGCCTTGGAGAGAGCTCCAGCATACTTGACCTCCTCCTTACACCTAATCCTTCTGCTTACACTGTTAATCTTTTCTCTCCGATGGGCTCCTTCGATCACAACCTTGTCACCTTGACCTCTCCTGTTGCTCCGGTGCAGCCTGTGGACCCTCCGGAGAGGCGTTGTCTGTGGCATTTTGGAGCTGTGGATTGGGGGGCCCTCAGGCGGTGCTTCTTTGATTTTCCCTGGAATGATTGTTGCTTCCATGGCTGGGAGCCATCTGAGTGTGCCTTGCACAGTGTGGAGGTTATTCTCTAGGGCATGTGAGCATGCATTCCTTTCTCATATCCTTTGACTAACGCAAGAAAGCCTTGGTTTAATCACGTTTGTTCTCATGCTGTCCACAACAAGGAGAGGGCCTACAAAAGGTACCGGAGCGAACCCACCCCTGAATCACATCATCTTTACGTTTCTGCCCGGAATCGTGCTAAGTCTGTTCTTCGCTCTGCTAAAAACAATTTCATCCATACTAAATGCTCTCAACTCTCCAACTCGAATTCTCCCTGCTCCTTCTGGCACCTTGCCAAAAACCTTTCTAACAACTTTACCTCATCATCCTTCCCTCTTCTTTTCTACTCTGATGGTTCTGTAGCTATTTCTTCTACTGATAAAGCAGATCTCTTCGCACAGACTTTCTCCTCCAATTCTACCTTAGACGATTCCGGTGCTGTTCCTCCATCACTTCCTGCCTCTGACTTCCTCATGGCTGACATTAAAATTTCTTCAGATGATGTATTTTCTGCCATCACTGGCCTCAATACTAACAAGGCATATGGGCCTGATGGAGTCCCTCCTGTTGTTCTCAAGAACTGTGCATCTGTGCTTACACCCTGCCTAGGCAAACTCTTTCGCCTTTGTCTGTCAACTTGTACCTTTCCTTCTTGCTGAAAGTTTGCTCTCATTCAGCCAGTCCCAAAGAAGGGTGACCACTCCCAACCCTCCAACTATCGTCCAATTGCTTTAACATCCTGTATTTCAAAAGTTTTCGAGTCTATTCTCAATAGGAAAATTTTAAGGCATCTTTCCTATGACAACCTTCTTTCTGATCGTCAGTACGGGTTCCGTCAGGGACGCTCCACTGGCGATCTTCTCACCTACCTTTCAGACTCCTGGTCATCCTCCTTTCGGGACTTTGGCGAAAGCTTTGCCATTGCACTTGACATCTCAGAGGCTTCTGATCGAGTCTGGTATAAATCTTTAATTTCCAAACTGCCCTCTTACAGTTTCTGTCCTTCTATCTGTGCCTTCATCACTAGTTTCCTTTCTTGTCGTTCTATAGCCGCTGTTGTAGACAGCCATTGTTCTTCTCCTAGATCTATCAACAGTGGTGTTCCTCAGGGCTCTGTTTTATCACCAACTCTCTTCGTTTTATTCATCAATGACCTTCTAACCTGTATATCTAACCCTATCCACTCATATGCTG
>NC_136975.1:20892401-20939901 GCF_032717465.1 Coenobita brevimanus
TGTCCTGTACCCAGGAAACCATTGACTACACTGGATGGTAACCATATAACCGGGGTTTTTGGCCCGGTTAAGTGTCCCCCATATTCCCCTGTCCAAAATCACTTAATCATGGCACTTGTTTCAGAGAGCCTCGGAGGGCCCAATACCTGCACAGGGCCCCCAACCAAATGGACAGATTCACATGGCCATTTTTTTTTTTTTTTTTATGTGTCTGACTCTGGGCATAGACTTCACAGCCTGTTCCCAAGGCCTAGTAGTCCACCTACATACTATACACATCCACATGTCACCACTTCGGCACTAACACCCACCGTCCATACTGGATACATGCTAGGGCTGTCTTATACAGGACTGGTGTATTGGTATTAGTGGGGGTATTTTTATGACATGTCAGCAGGTCTTCTGGTAGATCGGTAAAGTCTGCATTTATGAAATTCAAGTCCACGAACTGTTCCCTGCCCCAGTGGGGATTTGAACCTACGTCCAGTAGGGCTGCAGGCTACCTCTCTACCGATCAAGGTGTGAATGAGGAGAACAAGAGGGTGGAAACCGTGAATGTTTTAAGAGTGTGAAATATGCCGTGACGGCATTGTGTGAAGCAAAAATTAAAGGATGTGAAGTGGAGGAGTAGGAGGATGTAAAATATGTGAGATTGGGCATGAATGGGTGAGGAAGATGCAAGGAAGGAGTGCCTTTGTTAATATATGAGATGTGGCAGAGTGGAATGAGAGATTACAAATGTGTCAGCTTGAGATGTATGTATGCCAAGTTCAAGTTTGGGAAGGTGAAAATGGCGGTGATTGTTGCATATGCACCATGTGAGGACAGGAATGAGAAAAAGAAAGGTTTTAACCCGAGGTGTCCCGACGACATATGGGTACGTTGCCATGTTTTGTCACAGTGACACCCAACAACCTATCCCTAAGTTTTGCAATTGCAAGGTCTGTCATTTGTACATTTTTCAAGTTTCACGGGTGACTTTTGGTATGCATATGTGTGAGACCTTCCTCTACCCAATGCCAGGCAGGGATAATGCCTCGCCCCTTCTGACCCCCACTCCCCCTCCCCCGCATGCCATTTTCTGGGCAACTCACCTGTTAACAGTGACCTGGACAGTAAAGACATGTCGCACCACGGTCTCTCCGATGACGAAATTCAAGGTGAAAGTGATTCCTGAGGTGCAGGAGAAAGGAAGAAATAAGCCAGAGGTAGAAACAAGCAGAAGTGATAAGGCAGTAATGTCGTAAAAGAAGGTGCCATATGTTGATGTGTTTGATGAGTGAACAATGCTTATATCACCTATATTATTGTCTGAAAACCAATATACTCTTGTACCACATATAAATTCGTACCAAATAAATAAATATCTAACCATTATGAATGGTCTGGAATAGTTATCCCTCTCATAGAAAACGTTTTCTCTGGAGCCTGGCCTGAGAGAACACGGTACCGAGGGTAAATACTGTTACCTGTACCGTATTTCTAAACTCAACAGGGCACTTTCTCTCTGAATTGTCGATGTTTCTAAAAAAAAAAATAATAATAATAAAGCGGAGGTTTTAGCCAAAAAATTTTTTTTGAAAATCTGCCGGGATTGGGGAGGTCATTGGTGAAAAATTTGCCGGGATGCGGCAGGTTTAGATGAGCTGAATAAGCTGTGGGAGTGGCCAGGAGCTATAAAGTGATCGTAATAGGCGATAATATATGAATGGAAGAGTAGGCACTAGTCCTGGGATAAAATAATGAGTTGTAATGGAGTACAAGGAGAAAATGATAATGGGAAGTGACTGAAGGATATGTGTCAGGAAAGGAGGTTGTACATTTGTTACTCGTATTTCAAACACAAGGATGCACATAAATATGCATGGTATAGAGGGAACGGGGTTCGTGTTGAAAGTAGTCTGATTGATTAAGTGCTCGTAGAGAGGTCGATGCTGGAAGTGGTTGCTGATACGAGGGCCGTGAGAGGATGATGTGGAGGGCTGTCAGATCATATGATTGTGGTATGCAAGATCAAGCTGAGAGGAGTGAGGTGGACCAGGAGAGAGAGGAGCACTCAGGGTGACAGACTGAAAGTCGAGAAGCTGATGATCAAAGAAATGGCAGATGAATACAGGACCAAAGTAGGGGAGGAGTTAGAATTAGCAAATTGGAATGAAATGGATCTGGACAGCCTGTGAAATGCATATAGGGATGGCTTAGTTAGAAATGCTAAGCCGGTGTGTGGTGTGGCAAGAGTAACAAAATAGAAAGGTATGGCATGGTGGGATGAGGAGGTTAAGAGAGAGCAGTGGAGGAAAAGAGGAAGAAGTGGCTAGAGTGGTTACAGGACAGGGGTTTATTTGAAATAGGTACTTAATAAACTGGGAGCAAGAAGTACATAAAGAGACTAGTGAAGAGGAAAAGGAAGGAGGTAAATGATGATCTAGAAAGAAATTTGAATGCAAACTACTCTGAAAATAGGAAGTTATTCTGGAAAAAGGTGCGGAACTGTAGAGGTGAAAGTAGAAAGAGATGCGATGGTGTGAAGGATGTAGATGGTAAATTATTAACCCATGGGAATGAAGTAAGGACAAGATGGAATTTGAAAGCCTGATGAATGGGAATAGAGAGAGCAAAGCGGCTGTAAATATGATTGGTTTTGGGGGTGCACAGAGAAAGAATGCAGTGTCAGGAGACGTGACTCTCACACAAGTAAAGAGAGCTGTGAAGCGGCTGAAAAATGGAAAAGCAGCCGGGGTTGATGAGGAGTATGCAGAGATTATTAAGTGTAGTGGAAAGAGCAGAATGAAGTGCTTGTTAGAGATATGTAATAAGGCATGGATGAGTGAAACTGTGGCAGCAGAGTGGAAAAAAAAAAAAAAAACTGTGGTTGTACCCCAGTACAAAGTTAAAGATGAGCAAAGTGAGTCCAAGAAATATCGTGACATAAGTTTATTGAGTGTGGTAGCGAAGGTCTATCTATTTATATACCTGGCTGCTTCCCCCAAGGAGAGGGAGGTAGCCGAATCAGGACGACACACTCCCAATTTACTCATCCACTCAAACACATTAATATGCATCTTAGCCCCAAAGGGGAGAAGGGACAGATCCTCACCACACCACACCGCACGAGGGTCAACTGCGCAAGGCAATCAGTGACATCCACAACAGGGCCCGACAGCAGAGCTGGCTTACCCCTGCCACATCGTAATAGACCCATCCCCTTACCCGCACCTGACCTTATCAGCTGATCAGACAAAATGCGGGAGAATATCCCCTCAGCACTGCATCATCATTTTTTCATTCACAATTTCTCTCCATTAATTTCTATCACGCACTGCCATTTTTCCATGCTCAACAGACATCCCTCTCATATCCAACGCTCTCTTCACACTGTCCATCCATCCCATTCATTGTCTTTCAGCCTTACACCTCTGACATCAGATTTACTTATCTTTTTCACCAATTGCTCATTATCCATTTTCTCCATATGCCCAGACCATCGCAACACCCACTGCTCAACTCTATCAAACATCTGAACAACTCCAGTTGTCCTTGGCACTTCATCATTTCTCACTGGATCCATACGCTTCACTCCACACATACTCCTCAGACACCTGATCTCCATTGCATTCAAACTTTTCGTTTCTGCTACCCCCATATTCCATGTAGGGAAGGTATATGGAAGAATTATTATGGAGAAAGTAAGAGAATTATCAGAAGTCCTAGAGAATGATGAACAGAGTGGCAGGGGATGTGTGGTTCAAATATTTGCAGTGAGACAGATAGCAAAGAAGGCTTTTGAGAAGCACCATAAGGTGTTTATGGCATTCATGGATCTGGAAAAAGCATGTGACAAAGTGAACAGAGAAGGATTGTGGAGAAATTTGCGTATGTACGGTGTAGTTGGTAAGCTGCTAGATGCCGTCAAGAGTTTTTATGATGGAAGTGAGGCTAGCGTAAGGGTTAATGGGCATGTAAGTGAATGGTTCACAATCGGTGTGGGCGAGTGACAACGTCGTGTGATGTCCCCATGGTTGTTTAATAAGTAAATATATATATATATATCTATATATATATATATATATATATCTATATATCTATCTATCTATCTATCTATATATATCTATCTATATATATATATATATATATATATATATATATATATATATAAAGATGGGGTGATGAGAGAAGTAAAAACATGAGTAATTGAGAGAGGAATGGCGTTGGTAATGAATGGTGATGGATGGAATATCTCAAGTCTTTTGTATGGTGATGTTCCAGTACTACTTGCAAATACCGGACAGGAGCTTGATGGACTGGTGCAGAGCTTTGCTGATGTCTGTGAACGTCGTGCCATGAAAGTAAATGTAGAAAAGAGTAAAGTGATGGTTATTGAGAGAGAAGGTGACTCCCAGTGCGTTATTTCAGTAAATGGAGAGAGACTGGAATTGGTAAGAGAGTTCAAATACCTGGGTACAGTGATAGAAAAGAGAGGAAAATGTGCAAAAGAAGTGGGGGGCAGAGTGACACAAGGAAGGAATGTAGCTGGTGCAATGGAGACTTTGAAAAGAAACAGAACCTGCACGAGGCTGCCATGCTGGAGTGTTAGTGCCAACTTTAACAAATGGATGTGAGACTATGGTGTGGCACGAAAATGAAAGGTCAGGAGTGAAAGCAATGGAGATGGGACTGCTGAGGAATGTATGTGGAATACAGAGAGTGGATAGGATACGAAATAGTGTGATTCGTGAAAGCTATGGAATGAGGAAGTCTGTGGACACCAGAATCGAAGAGAGTGTACTGAGATGGTATGGTCATGTGGAGAGAATGGATAACAATAGAGTGGTGAAAAAGGTATATCTGAGCGAATTTGAAGGAGGGAGGAGGCGAGGTAGGCCAAGGAGGTGAAGGGATATGGTGGATGAGTGTGTGAGGAAGAGAGGTTTGGAAGTCGGTGAGGCTAGGGAACTGAAAAGAGATCGAACTGGCTGGATGGATATTGTGAGGAGAAGTGTATGATCAGGGATTTGGCACTCCTCTTTAACGTGAAAGCGTCCGGACTGATTCTATCGGGGGCTTAAATGATGAGTGAATGGAAGCGTGGCCCACTGGATTGGGCAAATTCGGGCTATCTGGACGTTAATAATCGTCACCCTACCCTAGGCCGATGATGATGAGGATGATAAATACATTATCTATCTATCTATCTATCTGTCTATATCTATCTATCTATCTATCTATCTATCTATATATATCTCTCTCTCTCTCTCTCTCTCTCTCTCTCTCTCTCTCTCTCTCTCTCTCTATATATATATATATATATATATATATATATATATATATGAGCTTCCAGCTCACACACTTCTCTCTCATTTACCTGTCCTCTTTATCCCTCCATCTCATCCTTGGTCTCCCCCTGCCCCTGCCCCTCTCCAACTCACTCATATACACACTATTCGGGTTACACTCTCGCTCTCCATCCTCTCCACATGGCAAAATCACCTCAGTGTACTTCTCCTAACACTTTCTTTCACATCCACTTCAAAGCCCCAACGCTCCTTCATTTTTTCATTTATCAATCTGTCTCTCCATGTAATTCCACATGTTCCTCTAAAATAACTCATTTCCACATCCCTCACTCTTGACTTGTCTCCTTCCCACAAGTTCCAAGCTTCACTTCCACATGTTGGAGTTGGTTTCACGATAATTTCATGCAGCGACTCTTTTTCTTCCATGCTCATTTCCCTGTTTCTTATCGCTGATTTAAGTGAACCAGCAACCTTTCTTCCTTTTTGGACCGTTTCAAGCACTTCACCCTCCAAACTTTCATCCTTACTCATCACATTACCCGAGTACTTAAATGCACCTACATTTTCCATATCCTCATCATCCAACATCACCGTGCATCCAGTGACGATTTCTCTCGAAGACAATAACTTTACTCCTCCGTACATTCACCTTTAGATTCTGTTTCATACACACTCTGCCAAACTCATTCACCAAGCCCTGCAGTTCCCCTGCGTCTTCACTTAACAATACAGTATCATCTGCAAACAATAGTACAGAGAGTTTCCAGACGTTGCCCTCTCTCATTAACTCGTACCGCTCTGGAAAAAGAGATTACTGATTCCCCTCTACGCCGACCGATTTTAGATTTTTTTTCTGGATAAATGGGGTTAATACGTCAATATAAGATCTCTGGCAGTAAGAAAAGTATTCTTTAAAGCCAGAAAGTTGGTTGAATCGAGTCGGGTTGGTGCCAGTGTACATCTGAAACCTTCGAGGTTACTGAGAGAGAAAAGCGATTGTGAGCTTGAGAACCGTTTTTGGATTTTTTCCTGGCCAAATGGGCTTGATACATAAGTATAAGATCCCTGGCAGTAATAAAAGTAATCATCAAAGCCAGAAAGTTGATTGAATCGAGGCACGTTGGTGCCACTCGACCTTTGAAATCTTCAAGGTTACTAAAAGGGCAGAGTGTCTGTGATCTTGTGAACCGATTTGGGATTTTTTTTTTGGGGTGGGGTGGGGTGGTAAATAGACTCAGTACATCAATATAGAATCCCTGGCATTAGAAAAAGTAATCACTAAAGCCAGAAAGTTCACTGTATCTTGTCAGGTTGGTGCCACTCGACCTCTGATATCTTGAAGGTTACTGAGAGAGCAGAGCTGATGTGAGCCAGTGAAAACTGTCACTCGCCTCCCGCGCTCCTAAATCAGTGTTGTTACCGTAGCGGGTAAATGTCTGAAGTTAGCGAGATATGTTATTATCTTCCATTTTACTTCGGTTTCTTGCAATGACTTCTCAATACTGCAGGACGTACATCTACATCACCGGCGATTCTGCAGGTGATGTAGATCTATGTTGCTATCGAGGTACAGGTTAAAGCCACTCCATCATCCACTCCCCCACCCTGTTTCTCTTTAAAAACCCCATCCATATGAATATTGAACAACCATGGAAACATGACACATCCCTATTTCAATCCAACATTTATATAGAAAAATTCACCTAAGTCACTATCTATACACACTGCAGCCTTAGCCCCCTCATACATACTCTTTACGAGAATATGAAGCGTGGCTACAGAGGATGATGAGGTGTCATATGAGAAATATAAGGAAAGAAGGACTAGGGCGAGAAGGGCTGGGCGTGATGCTAATGTCGCAGCAGATGAGAGGTGGGGTACACGGTTGACTAAGAATTTTCAACAGAGTGAGAAAATTTTTTGGAAGGTGATAATGGTGCGAAAGGGGAATCTGGGAAGGAAAAGCGAATAAAAGCAGAGGATGGAAGGATGCTAATTGAGATGGATGCAGTAAGGAAGAGATGAGCAGAGCATTTTGAAAGATTGTTAAATGTACAGGAGGAGACGGAGGCTGAGGTTGTGGCAGATGGAAGGGTGCAAGGAATAAATGTGTTGGAAGAGTTGATTGATTCTTCGATCACGATGGATTAAGTGCTGGAAGCAGTATAGGAGATGAAAGCAGGAAAAGTTGCAGGTATGGATGGGCGTGCTGTGGAATGCCTGAAAGGTGGTAGAACGACTATTGTTGAGTAGTTAGTAAGGGTGATGAATGCGTGTTTTGTGAGAGGTATGGTGCCTGTTGACTGGTCAAGTGCTTGTGTGTCTCCGTTGTATAAAGGTAAGGGTGATAAGTACGAATGTACTAGCTTTAGGGGTATAAGTCTGTTGAGTGTTCCTGATAAGGTGTATGGTAGAGTGTTATTTATAATAGTTAGAGGGGGTACAGAGGGAGTGATTGGTGATGAGCAGTGTGGCTTCAGGAGAGGAAGGGGATGCGTGGATCAGGTGTTTGCTGTGAGACAGGTGTGTGAAAAGTATTTAGCGAAAGGTGAGGATGTGTTTTGGGTGTTCATGGATTGAGAGAAATCGTATGATAGAACTGATAGGGAGGCTTTGTAGACTGCTTTGAGGTTGGATGGACTTGGTGGTAGGTTGTTAAAAGGAGTGAAAAAGTTTATATGTAAATAGTAGAGCGTGTGTAAGCATGGAAAATATTGTGAGTGACTGGTTTCCCGTGAGAGTGGGGCTGAGGCTGGGATGTGGGATGCCGCCTTGGTTTATTAATATTTTTATGGATGGTGTTGTAACAGAAGTGAATGCGAGAATGTTAGGTGGAGGTTTGAGTCTGGCGAATCTGAATCAGTTGCTGTTTGTGGATGATATTGCACTGATGGCTGACTCAGAGGAGGGATTGAGACAGTTGGTAAAGGAGTTTAGAAGGGTGTGTGAAAGGAGAAAATAGAGTAAATGTGAATAAGAGTAAATTTTTGAAATGTACGAAGTTGGTAGATGGTAGGAGGATGAATACAGTTTTGAATGGTGAGTTGATTGAGGAGGTAGAGCGTTTTAAGCATTTAGGGTCATGTTCCTGTGGATGGACGAATAGATGTAGAGGTGAAGTTTAAATGCTTGATGTAGGAAAGGTGCTGGGAGGATTGAAAAATGTGTTTACCTGTCGTTCGCTTAGAATGGATGTAAAGAGAAGGTTGTATGAGGGTGTAGTGGTACCAACTGCGTTATATGGGGCTGAAACATGGAATATGGGTGTAGCAGAGAAGAAAATTCTGAATGTAATGTAGATGAGGTGTCTGAGGAGTATGTGTGGAGTGACGCATATGGATCGAGTGAGAAATGATTAAGTGCGAAGGAGAACTGGAGTTATGCAGGAAATGGCTGATCGAGTTAAGAAGAGTGTGGTGCGATGGTTTGGGCATATGGAGAATGGATGAAGAGCAAAAGCTGAAAAAGGTAACTGGATCGGATGTAAGAGGTGTAAGGCTGAGTGGAGATCACGAATAGAATGGATGAACAGTGTGAAGAGAGCGTTGGATGTGAGAGGGATGTCTGTTGTGCAAGGAAGAGTGGCTGCGAATGATAGGAATGATTGGAGAGAAATTGTGAATGAACAAATGGTGATGCAGCCCTGAGGGGATAATCTCCCACATTGGTCTGATCAACTGATCAGGTCAGGTGAGGGTAAGGGGATAGGTTCGTTATGATGTGGCAGGGGTAAACCAGCTCTGCTGTTGGGTCCTGCTGTGGATGTCGCTGATTACACTGTGCAGTTGACCCTCATGTGATGTGGTACAGTGAGGATTTCTCCCTTCTCCCCTTGGGACTAAGATACAAATAAATGTGTGTGTTTGGATGATTACATTGGAAGTGTGTCGTCCTGTCTCGGTTGCCTCTCTTTCTAAGGGGGAAGCAGCTCATATATATATATATATTAGGGTGCCCATCAAAAATGAATTTCTGAATTTCTCCTGCATACCCTCCCATTTTTTATTTCTTTTATGATAGTAGTTCACTTTTTTTTTTTTTTTATACATATTTAAAGGTTGGTCAAGAGGTCTGAAGTTAGAAGGTTTTTATCCGATGGCAGGTTATCCTCGCACTTCATTACTCAACTGTTCCTCAAGTCAATACAATTCTGCCAAGAGTTTAATGCAGGGAGGAGTAGACTGTAGCACCAGTCGAGCAGGGCAGTACTCCCGAGGTGGATGGAAAGCTGATGACAGGGAGTGCTGGAGCTCCCGTTTCATCAGCCCTCAGGACTAGTTCCTGACCATCCCCCTTTGCTGAACTTTTTCAGTGTCTCAGTTACACAGAGAGTAGGCCAGCATGCTCTCCAGTACAAATTTCTCTATCTATCTTCACCAAACTACATGCACAGTACTCACTACACTTCCTATTCAAAATTCACCAAAATGGCGTCAATTCACCCAGCCTCGGAGTCCCCAGGGGGGGGGGACCATAAATGCCCCCGCCATCTGCCCCTCTCCCGGTGACGACTCGAGGTGCCTGGAACCACTGTCTGACTCTCTTCTTCTTCATTTCTGCAACATTCGCGGCCTTTCCTCAAACTTTCGCTCTGTTGAGCACCACCTCTCCTCCTCTAAACCTCACCTTCTTTTTCTAACGGAGACTCAGCTGTCTGAGGCAACTGACAGCAAACCCTTTTCTGTATCCTCCTACTTTCTCTATACTCATTTCAAAGCCAAAGGTGGCTGTTGTGTATACATACGCAACGACTTATCTTGCTCTCGTGTTCCTGAACTTGATTCTTCTGAATTCTCCACTCTCTGGCTTCGGCTTTCCTGTCATTCTCTGACTAAATATATCTGTGCTGTTTATTTATCCTCTAATTCTACTATCAAAAATTCTTCGACTATCTTACTTCTACGATGGAACACATTCTGTCCATTTCTCCTTTCTCTGAAATCTCCATTCTTGGAGATTTCAATGTTCACCACCACCTTTGGCTCTCCTCTCCTTTCACGGATCCACCTGGTGAACAAGCCTACATCTTTTCTATCCTTAATGACCTAGAGCAGCTTGTACAGCACCCTACCCGTATCCCTGACCGCCTTGGAGAGAGCTCCAACATACTTGACCTCTTCCTCACAACTAATCCTTCTGCTTACTCTGTTAATCTTTTCTCTCCGTTGGGCTCCTCCGATCACAACCTTATTACCTTAACCTGTCCTATCGCTCCAGTACGGCGTGCGGACCCTCCAGGGAAACGTCGTCTCTGGCATTTTGGAGCCGCGGACTGGGAGGCCCTCAGGCAGTACTTCTTTGATTTTCCCTGGAATGATTATTGCTTCCATGGCCGTGAGCCATCTGAGTGTGCCTTGCGAATTACGGAGGTTATTCTCTCGGGCATGGAAGCATACATTCCTTTCTCATATCCTTTGACTAACGCAAGAAAGCCTTGGTTTAATCACGCTTGTTCTAATGCTGTCCGCAACAAGGAGAAGGCCTACAAAAGGTACCGGAGCCAACCCACCCCTGAATCACATAATCTTTACGTTTCTGCCCGGAATCGTGCTAAGTCTGTTCTTCGCTCTACTAAAAATAATTTCATCCATACTAAATGCTCTCAACTCTCCAACTCGAATTCTTCCCGCTCCTTCTGGCACCTTGCCAAAAATCTTTCTAACACCTTTACCTCATCATCCTTCCCTCCTCTTTTCTACTCTGATGGTTTTGTAGATATTTCTTCTACTGATAAAGCAGATCTCTTCGCACAGACTTTCTCCTCCAATTCCACCTTAGACGATTCCGGTGCTGTTCCTCCATCACTTCCCCCCTCTGACTTCCTCATGGCTGACATTAAAATTTCTTCAGTTGATGTATTTTCTGCCATTACTGGCCTCAGTACTAACAAGGCATATGGGCCTGATGGGGTCCCTCTTGTTGTTCTCAAAAACTGTGCTTCTGTGCTTACACCCTGCTTAGGCAAACTATTTCGCCTTTGTCTGTCAACTTGTACCTTTCCTTCTTGCTGGAAGTTTGCTCTCATTCAGCCAGCCCCAAAGAAGGGTGACCACTCCCAACCCTCCAACTATCGTCCAATTGCTTTAACGTCTTGTATTTCAAAAGTTTTCGAGTCAATTCTTAATAGAAAAATTTTAAGGCATCTTTCCTATCACAACCTTCTTTCCGATCGTCAGTATGGGTTCCGTGAGGGACGCTCCACTGGCGATCTTCTCACCTACCTTTCAGACTCCTGGTCATCCTCCTTTCGGGACTTTGGCGAAAGCTTAGCCATTGCACTTGACATATCAAAGGCTTTCGATCGAGTCTGGCATAAATCTTTAATTTCCAAACTTCCCTCCTACGGTTTCTATCCTTCTATCTGTGCCTTCATCGCTAGCTTCCTTTCTGGTCGTTCTATAGCTGCTGTCGTAGACGGCCATCGTTCTTCTCCTAGATCTATCAACAGTAGTGTTCCTCAGGGCTCTGTCCTATCACCAACTCTCTTCCTTTTATTCATCAATGATCTTCTAAGCTGTACATCTAACCCTATCCACTCATACGCTGATGACTCCACCCATCACCTTTCCATTCGGTTCCCGCAACGCCCATCTCAACAGTTACTTCAAGAAACAAGGGATGAGGCTATGGCACACCTAATGTCTGACTTGGCTCATATCTCTGACTGGGGTAAAAATAATATTGTTGTCTTTAATGCATCTAAGACTCAGTTCTTACACCTATCAACCGGACAAAATCTTCCACAGGTATACCCACTAATGTTTAATAATATTCAGATTAATCCTGCATCATCCTTGAACATGCTTGGGGTTTCATTTACTCGGGACTTATCTTGGAAAGATCATATTACATCTCTTGTAAAATCTGCTTCCAAGAGATTGGGTATGCTAAGCCGACTCCGCTCTTTCTTTACCCCTGCACAATTGTTGACTCTATACAGGGGTTTTATCTGCCCCTGTGTGGAGTACAACTCTCATGTGTGGGGAGGCTCCCCACATACAGCTCTTCTCAATAGGGTGGAGTTAAAGGCTTTTCGTCTCATTAACTCTCCTCCTCTTACTGACTCCCTTCAACCTCTGTCTCTTCGCCGCACTGTTGCATCTTTATCTCTTTTCTATCGCTACTTTAATGGTCACTGCTCCTCTGAACTGTCTGCTTGCATTCCTCCACCTCTACGACGGGCGCGTAGCACCCGTCTGGCAGCAAACTCTCATCCCTTTTCTGTCCAACTCTCTAATGCAAGAGTTAACCGTTACTCCCAGTCTTTCATTTATGCAACAGGTCAGCTCTGGAACTGTCTCCCTCTGTCTGTATTCCTTCTGCCTATGATCTCCAGTCTTTCAAACGTAGTGTGTCCAGGCATCTCAAAATGATCGGATCTTGAATTTGGCTCTCTATTGTATTTTGTTTTTCTCTTGGAGGGAACTGTTACTGCGGGCTCATGGCCTTTGGTTCCTTCTTCCTCGCATAAAAAAAAAAAATAAATAAAAAATAAAAGCTGTATCACAGCATATTTTCAGCAATCGAAACAGTAAGTATAACTGCCTTGAAAACGCTACTGCAGAATATTTTCCCCAATAACCAACGACTTTTTAGCTGCTGGGTACTTGACTCTGTGACTTAAAACAACCTGCAGCAGGTACTACTTCTGTTCTTCACTTGCCGCGATGGAGGTATGGAAGGTTTGCAACAATTTCACAGCTCGCTCTGCCCGGTCATTCAACACCGCCAGATTGTTGACAAATTTCTTTGTTCACTGAAAATCTTCAAGAGGCTGCCAACTGTCTGAATCCGCTTGTGTGAGGAAGTCTGCATTCAACCCAAGCATGCCAAAGAATGACATGGTACTGCTTATGACAAAATCATGAAGTTCCTTTTCAGAAATTCTGCTTGGCTCCATCTGGATTTGTTTGGGTGTTTCATCAGAACCAACTTTCTTCAAAATGCTGATCATCTTTCTTTTATTGTTGCTGTCTACAGCATCATCGAAAAATGCAAGGGCAATTAGCTCCTCACTCAGGTATCATAGGTATCTAAGGAATGCCTTAACTGCAGCAAACGAAATGCCTTTGTTGATAGCTTTATAGTTTTTCACCAGCTTCAGAAAGGCGAGATCATTGGCAGCGCCTGGAACTGGGCACATTGTCCAAGCCTTTGTGTACAGCAGTCATTCAAAGGCAAAGAGGTTCATTTCCTTCACGTGCCTGTAACTTGTACTGCTGTTGGAACATCCAGATTTTTACACAGTATAGCAACTCGGCCATCCATTTAGCTCTATGCATCGCTCCTTGGGACAAGAATCTTATACCGCCTGGTGGAGTATCACTCAGAAAAAGTACCGTTAATTCTAACAATTCTTGGTAGTCATAACGAGCCTGCTGACTAGACAGAAGTGCTTGCTTTGCAAAAACTATTATATCGTCCTTCAAGCCAGTACATTTCTTCAGGACTTCAACGCAGACTGGACCATCGTTTGCTATCAGAAACTGACTCATGTCAATTTGTGGCCAAAATTGATGAAGACACTTGAACAAGCTAATATCAGGGCTAGTTGAGGGACCAAAACAGCATCTGAATACATCTATCACAATTTCTTGTACATGGTGTCGACATGCTAGGTACAACAGGTTTTTGCCAAGACTGTTGTCTATCACACCACAAGCCCCCCTTAGTCTGCCAGTATATGAGGGCGTGGTGTCAAAGCATATGGCCTTTGCCTGATCTTCCATATCCCACTCTCTCAACCTTTTAACAACAGCATTGCTAGTTGTTTCACTCATACTATTTTGAAGTTTGGGGATGCCAAGAAGCTGCTCCACCTGAAGTCCTGATACTTAGTCTGGCAACGTGTCAACTTTAGCCCTGCCTGCAATATCCGGCAACATTTTACTGTCCCGGTGCACTTCTAGAGGTATGGTTGCATCAAAATTGTTTTTTCCAGCTTGGGCTGTCTGTTCACGAACCTTCAGTCTTGCTATTCTGATTGACTCAGGATTGACAGCTAAACTAGAGATATCATGTCCAAGGCTTCTTACAGTCTCAGCCAACAGAAAATTGCATTACGGCTGCTGACATTGGCTCTATCAAGTGCAGCACTTAATTGTGTTGTAACAATAGACACAGGCCGCTGTTTGGTAATTCTTGATGAGCAAGATGGTTCAAAATTTGCCTCAAAGTCATCGTCTGCTGGTGTGGTCAAATTGTCTTCTGAAGTCAGTTCATGAGCCTCAGCTGGGAAATTCTCTCCTTCATCCCTCTTTTTTACTTCAGAGGTATTCCTCTCACTTCAGTCTTTTACCATCCTGTCCTCTTTTGTAGCTAATGCAGTGTCCCCACTACCCACATAGTCTACGCGTGGCTGGAGCTAGTCTTCTAAGAAAACCATGTCTCCCCCTATAGTTATCATTTTCATAGCATTCGCATGTGCTACATCAGTTATTCCAAATCTTCACGCAAAGAAATTTCATTGGTTATCTGGATCTGAGTTCTGCAATTAATGTTCTTTAGTTTCTGCCATCGGTAAAACATTTTTTCAAGCTTCTCAATGGCACTCCTCTCAATTGTTGTTGGGAAACAAACCACTGACCACATCTGGAGAGCTTCAGCTACTGCACACCTTGAGCTGTCCCTGTTTTTGTTACCAAGAATCTTAGATTGCTGGAAAAAGACGGAAGGCACCTGGCGGTAAGTCTGAAGTTTGATTCCTTGTAACTTTTCTGGTGCTGGATCAATCATCCAAATTGGGGTGGCACTACGTGTTACTATGCCTGAAGGAGCTGCTTCTGCCATACTTTCTCACGAGATACAGAATATTATTGAATAATCTTAAATGCAAAAAGAACAGCACGGGCGACCAATGAGCAATATTATAAAGCTGAGCATTTGAACAGTATTATAAACCTGGACAGATGTCTGACAGTGTTTTGGACAGAGTTGTTACAATGTGACAGTAATGGCACCCAAAGGAGCAATGTTGCCAGATGATCGAAAGTTTGCCTGCAAACTGAAGTCAAAATTGCCCAAAGGTTGTCCAACATTTAATTACTAAAAAAAATAATAAATTTACTGTCTGCTAGTCATAAACCACATATAGAATAAGACTATCAAGAAGCATCCAACCGGAAGAGCTCTGTCATTATGAAAAGCCCAAATAAAAGAAATTGAGTGAGATACCGAAAACTTTACCCTCGTTGAGCAACCAGTAAATGTTGATGTAAACTACTGAAATTTTGCACATACACTTCATTCATCAGGAGTAACAAAATCAGGGGTGACCACATCAAAAATTATCAGCTCCAAATTTTAATATTTGTTTGATGGGCACCCTATTTTACATATTGTTATGAAGCAGGATTTGGTAGTTAGGTAGTCTTGAAGTTTCTCGACGTTTCCAGTGTGGTAGTTGCGGTACCATTACAGGTAAGAGATGCCAATTTGCCTGCTGTTTGTGAATGTAGTTGTTTCGTAGGTTGTACATTAATTTTTATGCTCTTATTCTCAATGGTGTTTTATTTATGTGATTGCTTGTTAAATTACAGTATGTAAATGAAAGTTTGAATGATAATTGATTTACAGTGTTAAGTAATGTATGAAAACTCTTGCATGTTTTAGATATCTTCGAGTTGGCAACTGTTGTTCTCGTAGAATGTACGAGTAGAAGTTTCTAGAGTAATGCAAGCTTATATAATGATGGGGAAGAGACTAGAACAGTTCAGTCAGTTTTCAGTTCAGTTTAAGTGTAGTGCAGTGTCGGTGAAGTGCTGCTGGGAAGCATTAAGTGTCATATTATTGCAGTTAGTGACGATTTTCTTCGGAACTTGTGAAAATAGTGACGTGTTGTTGGCAAACAGTGAAGTGTTACTGCAGTTAGTAAAGTCTGTTTTGCTCCAGTGTTTGTGCAAACAGTGAAGTGATGTTGGAAGCATAAGTGTAATTACTTGGAAAATAAAGACATTGAACTTAGGAGCCAGTGTTTATTTACAATGCCTGAGCTGATCTTGTGTACTGTACACCTAAAGGCTGACCATAAGAACAACAACTCACTGGACAACACCCTTTCTGTACCGTAGTACTGCTGTTGGAGCCTGTGGCAGTGTGGGATGGGGACGCAACATTGATGTAGAACTGTGGATTTTTAGAACGTGCTGCAGTGAGTCTAATCTTTGATATGGAGGAAGGGGGTGTGTAGACACGGAGCTGAGCTGGGCAGGAGGAGGAGGTGTCCCTGGCTGCAGTTATGAGGCTATTACAAGCTTCACAGAAAGAGCTTAACCTGTTGCATGCCAGCTATTTTTAGCCCTATGGGTCGCCTCGATGCCGACCATTTTTTGACTTTTTTGGGGAGGTAAAATGATAGATTTTGATGTGAAACAAACGAATTTCACCATTAAAATACTCACCAAAGCTTGGAAATGGGTTTTATTGAGTCCTGCATACTCGCATACAGGTACTCCCACTCTCTCACGCTCGCCACATAGGTAAGAGAAAGCCGCTTTCTATGTAAGGTAGATTCACTTATTAATGCTAGGAAAGCATAGCAATTTTCATTACACTTTTCTGATTACACTTCAACATCTGTCACAATTTGCGTGTCTCATTGTGAATGCATTGTCTTACACTTACTTGAAGATTGGTACAACCTGACTTCACTGTGTACAGTCCTGGCACTTACAGGAAGGTATTTACAACTTTACATCACTATGTACAGTACTTACACATACAAAATATTTTTACAACTTGATTCCACTATGTATAGACCCTACGCTTATGTGAAAATATTTATAACATGCCTTCACTATGAACAGCACTGGGTGAGGCACACAGGCAGAGTGAAGCAGAGCGAGCATGAGAGGGGGGAGTGAGTGGGTGTATGGCCTTGACCGCCTGTTGTATGACGGAGGAACAGTTAACATACATGTGTGCCAATTTTTACCTGTGAATCTTCAAAAATGTGGTCACAGTGAATGTATTAATTTTAAGCTGTTTTAAAACGGCACTGGCACTGACTGCAGATTTTTGTTAAGTTTTAAAACGGCACTGGCACACAGAGGGTTAGAGGACAATTACAGGCACATAATAAAGAGCTCAAAGAACAGTTTCAAGTACACAGTGTACAAATAAAAGCACAAAATGATGGGCAGAAAGAACCCAAAGAACAATTACTGGCACAGAATGAAGGACAGAAAGAACTCAAAGGACAGCTACAGGCACAAAATGAAGAAATCAAAGAACAGTTGCAAGCACAGAAGGAACAGCTTCAAGAGGCATTACAGGAGCAACAGAGGGAATTGCAACTGAGGATGCAGACATCTAGATGCTTTCATGGGGGAAATGAAGGAAGAACAGGAACAGTTAAAGAAGCAGGTATTCAATAAGCTACTGTACAGCAGCAGAAGCATGAGGTAAGCAATAACGTGCCTGAGTGCAAATAGCATGTAGACGACCAGTTGAAGACAATTAGTGAGGAAATGGTCACAGAGTGTAGATAGCATGTAGATAACCAGTTGAAGCATGTAGACGACCATGTGAATTAGTGAGAAAATTTAGGCTGTAGAGAAATATTGCACTATCGAGCCACAGGTTAATGTACAGGTAGCATATGAAAGGAATAGACAATGAATGGTGAACTTTGATGGATCCCAAGCATCTAAAGGTAGCATTACAGGGTTGAATAATCAGAATGCAGAAGTTTTAAGTCCTGGCCTTAATTATGATGCCCCAGTTTTTAGGCCCCAAACCAGTGAAGTGCATGGCTAAAATGGGGGTGCAATTTAAAAGAAACCTCAGGAATTTGATGGTAGAGTATCTTGGGAAGCTTACCATACTCAGTTTGAGTTACTGTACTTGCAGATCAGAATGATTGGCATCATAGGCAGAGGGCAGTGCAGCTTGCTACTAGCCTTAAGGGTGCCACAATGGAATTTCTAGGCCAGATGTCAGTGATGGAGAGGAACAGTTGTCAGTAGAAGTGCTGGGGTGCAGATATGGAACCATATATCAGACTGAGGTTTACAAAGCAAAATTCTGGAGCCGTGTACAGGCTCGAGGAGAGTCTCCAAAGTCAAGGAGTGATGGAAAAGTCCAGCAGTCCTTGGGCATCAGCAGTGGTTCTGGTAGGGAAGAAGGATGGCTCAGTAAGGTGCTGTGTAGATTACTGAGCCCTGAATGATGTGACAGTGAAGGATGCATACCCCTTGCCAAGAATTGATGACACCCTGGATGCCCTGTCAGGTGCAAAGTGGTTCTCCACCCTTGACATGATGGCAGGATATCATCAGGTCAAGGTTGCAGAGAAGGACAAAGAGAAGACGGCCTTTTCATATAGGCAGGGTTTATGGTAGTTTAACCACGGGCTTGTTTTGCTTTGACTTGCGTGTCCCGCGGGCATATTCGCGCTCCGACAGACTCTCTAAAAATATTTGCCAAAAATCAGTTATTAGTCCTAGAATATTAAAACTAAATATCATAAGCCACATACCTTCAGCTTTCTCCTGGGATGTTTGATGAGCCTTCGTCGAGTACCGTAAGACTTGTGGAGACCTCTAAAGTTGGGTAACGAAGTCTCCACTTTACACTTCCCGACAACCCGTAATATGATTACCACAGCCTGATATTATCACTAGAAACACTATTCTATGATTCTGAAATAGTTTGGAATCCATACTCCAAAAAAAAAAACACTATGAAAGCAATGAAAATTATGACCACGTATGACCTTCCCACTTGCGATCGTTTGCCACTGGTGTTGTCTATTATTCATAAAAACACTCACAGTTTATATTTCTGTTACTATATAACACTTATATATATCTACAGTCTTTATCCATAAGATTCCTTCAGTAATAGTAGTTTATTGTCACTGTAGGCATTCAATTTCTCTTTCAGTAAAATACGTAGCATTCACTCTCTTGTCCTGTATACTAGCATTGAGAGTGAATGTCACTTTCACCTTCACTTTCATACCTCATAGTATTCGTACATGCTAGAGTGAAACTTTCACTTTCATTACTCCTAGTATATATACTCGTTTTCTTATAATACTACTCATTTACATTTCTATTTACGTTCTCTATTTTATTTACATTATTTACATTTCTATTTTATTTACACTGTGTTAGGCACTGTCACTTGCAGTAACTTATAAAACTATTTTCCACTGTTCACTTATATTTACATTCATTGCTTTCACTTGCTGTTTACACATTATTTCCACATTATTTACATTTCCACTTGCACTGTTTTACTCACCAAAAAGATCGTAGTCACTCTCTATCATTTTCATTGACAAATAGCCAGTTCACGTCCCACAGCAGTCAGCCCTTTACCTCTTTCCACACGAGGTTTAGTAGGGGATAGAGGTCACAGGGCCCTTTGCATGGGGCTAAAAAGCAGCAGAATTTGACAGGCGCGAATCCAACGTACTTTCACCTTGAAAGACGACAGTAAACTGATACCGGTGGCCTGCCTAGTTGGAGTGCAATACTGCCAACATCAGCCTTGTGACAGCTGCTAATATATAGCTTTGAAATGACTGGCAGGAAATCTAGACAATACATAATAAATTAGGTAATTCCAGGTGAATGTTAATATCACTTAGGCTTCTCCCTTCCCTCCTTATATATATTTTTATTACGAGAATAGATTATACGACATATTTCAAGGGGAAATAAACAGCGAAAATTAGCGAACGAGTGCACGTGAGGTGTTGTCAGGTGATAATTAGCCAATTCCAGGTGGATGGCACTATCACTTACCTTATTTCTTTTTTGTACATATTATTTGGTATGAGAATAGGGCATAGGGCTTATTTCAACGGATGAAATCAGTGGAAAATTCCAGGGAAGATTTACTTAGCGTAGAATACAGTGTGGTGGCCTGCAATAATTAGGTAGTTCCAGGTGAATGTAAATATCACTTAGGCTTCTCCCTTCCTTTCTTATGTATATTTTTATTACGAGAATAGATTATACGGCATATTTCAAGGGGAAATAAACAGCGAAAATTAGCGAACGAGTGCATGTGAGGCGTTGTCAGGTGATAATTAGCCAATTCCAGGTGTATGGCACTCCCACTTACCTTATTTATTTTTTTTTTTTTTTATTATTTGGTAAAAGAATAGGGCATAGGCCTTATTTCAATGGATGAAATCAGTGGAATAATCCAGGGAAGATTTACTTAGCGTATCACAGCCAGGCAGGCAAGAGGGGAGGGTAATGGAGGGGAGGTAGGGATAGGAGTCAAGAACGGGGAGAAATGGCTAAATTGTCAACAATGGATGGGAGTACAGATGAGATTAGGAGTGCTGACTAGTGTTGGGCATTGGCAGTACTGATAGATGATACAAGCCACCACTTGGAAGCCCGGGTGAATTCAAAATAACACAGAATCACAAAAGTGACGCCCAGCGGTATGATCCCTTGCTCCCAAGCGTCACGAAAGTGACGCCCCATGGTTAAGGGGTTAAGGTGATGCCTTTTGGTCTATACAATGCCCCAGCTTTTTTTTTTTTTTTTATGTGACCGACTCTGGGCATAGGCTTCACAGCCTAATTTCAAGGCCCAGTAGTCCTCCTACGTACCGCACACCTCTACATGTCATCATTTCGGCGCTAACACCCATCGTCCATACTGAATACATGCTAGGGCTGTCTCAAATAGGAGTGATGTATTGGTATTGGTGGGGGTATTTTTAAGACATGTCAGTGGGTCTTCTGGTAGATCAGTAAAGTCTGATTTGTGAAATTCAAATCCTTAAACTGTTCCCTGCCTCAGCGGAATTTGAACCCGGGTCCGTCAGGACTGCAGGCCAACTCTCTACCGATTGAGCTACTTTTGAGCATCTGATGGATTGCGCACTGGAAGGCCTGCACTGGCAAACAGCCTTCATCCATCTGGATGTTGTAATTGTGTTTGGATGGACTTTCAACCAGGAACTGGTTGAACAGGATCCACGCAGCGCACCTCAGTCTGAACCCCAAGGAGTGCTATTTGTTTGAGAGGAAGTAAAGTACCTGGGACACATTGAAGGCGAAAGCTGCATCCGTACTGACCCAGCGAAGGTGGCTGTGGAAAACTGGCCAGTTCCAATTTGTGTGAAGGAGATACAGAGTTTCCTTGGCTTGTATACCTACTATACTACCCATGGAGGTATAATAGGGCATGTCAGTCTTCCTCTATCCGTGCAAGTGAAGCCGATGAGCAGGGCTTAGTGGTCCACGATGGTGGAGGAGACTGACTTAAAACATTGCAGTTTAGCAGGGCACTTATTACATTTAATTGCTTTCTGGTTTTCAACACACAGAAATTTCGAGAACTATTATATGATATGCAAGGTATATATAAAGACATTCCTTGTCAATTATATAGATCCCTGAAAAACCCATCAGGCACCGCACTACACTTAGAAAATGTAAAGTTCTTGATTTGTTCACTCCACAGATAATCATTAATATTTCTTATAACAAACACTAACAACGTGTTGTTTTCACATCATATTATACTGTAGTGATGATACAAAATAATGAATCAGTCATGTAGGCCAATAATTATCACAAATGGTAGTATTATTTAATAATTTAGGTTTTCATCTATGATGGAGAGAGATTGACTCAAAACATTGCAGTTTTATGCTAGTTGTCTTTTAAAAAGATCAGCTACTCCCCCAGCACAGTCTTCCAGTACATCTAAATTGTTCGTACTGAGTAGATTATTTTTTCTCAAGTGAAGTCATCTATAACATTCTGTAATTGTGCATTTTTCCTTAGGAGACTTCGTTTTGATGAAGTAAAGTTTTGATTTTTTTTCTTGGAAGCTACAAGTTTTTCTTCATTTTCAGCTTTCTCTTCAGTTTAGCCTATTCATTACTCACAGAGGACGCCAAAGGAAAGCTTAAGGTTTCAGCTATATGCGTATCCATAGAAAAAGAACAATCACTAGTGCCTTGTGAAGTACCAGTACTGGTATCAGCGCTAACAATTCTACTGCTGTTAACAGAATCCATTTCAAAAGACTGTGCTGCTAGTACCTCCCGTTTGTCTGAGCTTTTCCTGAGCAATTTAGTTTTCTTCTGTAAATAAGATGGAAAACTAGCAAACACACTTGGTATCACACGTAACATAGTTCGGTGTGGTCCTGTCACAATCCTCTTCCTTAAAATATTGAGAACAAAGAAATGCATATTTAGACGGATTAAAGTCCTTCCTAGGTGTTGCCTCTATCCACATCCTGCACAAAATTTCATCTCTTGGGAATCTACAAGATAAAATACAAGCAAATGAGTTTTTTGCCAAAAGAGTACCAAATATCGGGTCAATTCAGATTTCTTTGCAGCAAGTCAAATCCAATTCCAGGAGGAAATTAAGTTATCAGTTCTAATTCATTTGCAAGAGAAAATTTATTGATTCCAGTTCAGTTTAATTCACCATAGTTCAAATTCCAAATTATCTAGGCTACATATGTTTAGCTATTCCACTTCAATGAAATTCATTCAAGGTTGTAACCATCCTTACCCCAGGATACCACTAATTAAGGTTAGCCAAGACAGAAACCCTTGTTAGTTATATTATCTATTTTTTAACCAATGACTTATATAAAATAACTCTTATAGTATGAAAAAGTTGGTCATTATTAGACATTACATACTTTTTAACAAATATTACAGGAACACATGGTATGTCTAGTTTATGATATCTGTAGCTACCTGTTGGAATTTTTGTCTGTATTACACCAATGACTGACATATAACAACTCGTACAGTAAGAAAAAGTTGGTCATTATTAGACATTACTTACCTTTTAAATCAAGTGGATGAGCTGAAGTTAAATAGCTTAGGTTAAGATTAGATTAGATTAGGTGCATTGGGTTAGGTAAGGTTTGGTTAGGATGAACTGGGTTAAGCTGGCTTGGGGTAAGTATAGTTAGATAGGTTAATTTAGTAACTGGTTAAGATAAGCTAGGCCAGGCTGGGCTAGGTGGGTTAGGTTAAGTTATGTTAAGCTGGGTTAGATGATTAGGTTCGGTTAGGCTAGGTTGCTTAGGTTATAAAGGCTGATTTCGGAGAGGCTATGTGAGTTAGTTTAGGTGTTTAAGACAGCAGTATATCCTGGGCCTAGCCTACAGTACTTACTGGTCGATCGTCCACAATGCGGAAGCACTCTGCCAGTATTCTTTACTTTCCCCCTCCCCTCAAAATTTGGAATATTTAGTATCAACACCAGTGTCAAAACTGAATGTAGATTATTGGAGGTTGTTGAAGTCTTAAAAAACATCAGTATCGAAACATTAGACCATAAACGATCAAAGAAAATTTGTGGAAATGAACCTAACGTGACACAGTTTTAAGTCCATTTCTAAGAAACCATTTCCTCACTTAACTTAGTAGTTTTGCCTATGGAATGTTACAGAGTCCCGTCGATCCCTCTGCATACACCAAAAGGCATGTTGAGTGGTTACACAAAAAATAATGAAGAGTTCCACTCTCAGATGATGTTTGTTTTGAGTCAAAGGAGGGCAGAGGGCTGCAACGCACTGGCTTCAAGTCACGTGACCTCATGCCGAGTCCTCTCTTATTATACCTCCTTGCTACTAATGGCGTTTTGTCAAGGACTTTGCAACAATAGCTGCACCTCTGCACAAGCTGTTGAGGAAGAGGCAGAAGTTTGCGTGGGCGGCAGAGACTCAGAAAGCCTTTGATGAACTTAAGCATGCTTTGGCAAGCTCTCCAGTATTGCTATACCCTGATCAGAGTCAGCAGTTTATCTTGGACTGTGATGCTAGTGACCATGGTATTGGTGGAGTCCTGTCGCAGAACAAGAATGAAAAGGAGTATATGGTGGTGTATTACAGCAAGAAGCTCAGCCCACCAAAGCGGAACTACTGTGTGACCCGTAAAAAGTTCTTGGCAGTGATGAAGAGCCTTGATTTCTTCCATCCCTACTTGTATGGGTCCTACCTCATCATCAGGATGGACCATGCAGCACTCAAGTGGATGAAAATGCTAAAGAATCTGGAAGGACAACATGCACGCTGGCTCGGGAAGCTAGACCAGCACAATTATGAGGTGCATAACCGTCGTGGGTGGGTAAATGGCAATGCTGACAGCCTGGGTTGTCGGTCATGTGACCCAGAGTGCCGGCAGTGTAGTAAAAAAAACAAAAAAACATGGCTAGAAATGAAGCCATATTCCAGTGACAGGGCCAGTGTCAGATGCAGAAGACCTGAAGAAGATGCAGGTGGAGGATGCAGATTTACAACCAGTGCTAGAGTGGCTGCAGCAGAGTACAGTGCTACCATCTTGGGAAAAGGCTTCTAGATCCAGCATTGCAACCAAGACTACTGGAGTCAGTGGGACCTTCTTCGTTTGAACAACAGACTTCTGGAGCATCAGTGGGAGACACCTGATGGCCTCAGCAAGTATTGGCAATTGGTGGTTCCGAAGAGGATGAGATCTGAGATCTTGTATGAGTCCCATAACCGAGTGAAGAAAACTTTAAGCCGGCTGCAACATAGGTTCTACTGAATTGGCATGTGTCAGGATGTTGAAGAGTGGTGTCGGGCCTGTGATGTGTGTTGTGCTAAGAAGAGACCCAAGAAATGTGCTTGCACCCCTCTTCAGCCGTACCAAGTGGGTGCACCGATGGAGTCACGGTGGACATTGCTGGACCTATGCCACTCACTGAAAGAGGAAACCAGTATATATGTGTCGCCATGGACTACTTCACAAAGTGACCAGAGGCCTATACCATACCCGATCAAAAGGCTGCTACTGTTGCTCAGTTGTTGGGTGACCAGTTCTTCTGTCGTTTTGGGATGCCATAGGAGCTAAATTCAGACCAGGGTAGAAACTTCGAGTCTGCTGTGTTCAGTAAATGCTGCAAGTTATTGGGGATCAAGAAGACCAGGATGACCCCACTAAGGCCACAGTCTGATGGGATGGTGGAGAAATTCAACTGGACCCTAGGACAAGAACTGGCCAAGTACTGCATAGAGGGACAGACAGAGTGGGACCAGAAATTTCCTGCATTGTTGATAGTATATTGTTCTGCATCCCATGAGTCTACCGGCTACATCCCTGCAAAACTGATGTTCAGCCACAAGTTATGCCTACCCATTGACTTATTACTGGGAAGACCACCTGGTAAAGAGTTCCCTACAGACACCTCCAGCTATGTGATGCATCTTCAGGAAAGGCTGGCTGAGGTACATCATCAAGTGTGAGGAACCCTCAGGTTTTCAGGAGAGGTGATGAAATGCAAGCATAAAGCCAAGGCAAATGAGGTGAGCTTCAAGGATGGTGATCAAGTTAGGTTATACAATCCTCAGTGAAAGAAGAGACAGTCGCCGAAGCTGCAGAGTCCATGAGACGGGCCTTGCACTGTGTTGGACCACCTATCAGACGTAACTTATCAGATTCGGGGAGGCAGGAAGTCTCACCCAAAGGTGGTACACGTGAACTGTCTGTGGCAATACCATGGGCCAGAACAGTACAGGTGGGACATCCCCGAGGAATCGTGCTCTCCTGCAGCTGAGGATGTTATGGAGGACCACGGAGCTGAAGTGCAAGAGGATGGTGACAGTTTCCCGAGGGAAGAAGTGAATCAGGAAGAGAACCAAGACCTTCCAGGAGGAGAGGACTGTGTGGTGAAGCAAGGATGTCATCAGAAGTGGCATAGAAGAAGACCTGAAAAGTTCAAGGATTACTTTGTGTATAGTTACATGTTTCATTAGGATTAATTATGTTTGTACATGCCCATAACCACCTTGAAGCAGATGAGGCAGCCGCCTCATCTGGCATTTCCTCTCGCCCTCCCTTCCTTTAGCAGCCTGCTCAATCCACCCCATCCCAATGTCCAGGGACTTGTTCTGATCGCGTTCAAAACTTTAACCCTAGGCGTCCCGTCGACGTATGGATACGTCGGAACGTTTTGTCACAGCTAGTCCCATCGACGTACTGTTATGTCACGCAATTGCAAGGTTCATAATTTGCACAATTTTCAAATCTCGCACTTGATTTTGGGTACTTAGGGTCACAAGACCTTCCCCTACCTGCCACCAGGCGGGAACACTCAGCAGCCCCGCACAACCCATGCTCACCCTTGGCTCGGTCACTCACCTGTTAGCAGTGACTCAGGTCAGACATGGCACACAGAGGTCTCTCAGAGAAGCAAATTCAAGCCACCCTGGAAGCCTGCACAGGCGACAGTGATTCACCCCTCGATGACGAAGTGGCAGACAAGGATTATGTCCTACCAGAGGAGGAGGAAAGTAGCAGCAGTGATGAGGAGGTCCCATCTCCAAGGAAGCTGTGCTACGTCACATATAGTGCCACTAAAGAGGGCCAGCTTTCACCTAAACATCGTGCAATAACCTCTCTGCAGCCCGTACATGATGTGGAGCCCGAAACCGAGGACGAGGACAGAGCCATGGGATGTGCTGCCACATGGTACGGCCATGAGCTCATCACACATCACGGCCCCGAGTGCACAGCACATCATTCTTTCAGGTATGGGCCTAGCGTTGTATTTGAGGAGGGTGGAAATGGAGTGGAGGGAGTGGGCAGTGAAATTGAAAGTGTAGGGGCAGCCACTGAAAGTGAGAGTGGAGGGAGTGAGTCATCGTTCTCCTGTGGTGGAGCGAGGCAGCGGACCGTATCATGTGGGGCAGTGAGAGTGCATGGTGAATCATGTGGTGTGGTGATGGAGCGGGGAGGTGAGGAGGAGCCACTCCCCAGCATGTCTTATGCTCCCCAATATTCCCGGACTTCCTCACCACAACCCCCTGATATTCCCCAAGGCCATAAGGGTAAGAGAAAGGAGAAGGGTAAAGGCCAAGGGAAGAGGAGTGCGAGTGGGGAAGCCCTCCACACTCCTCCTCCCCAACCTCCCCCACCAGCATCTCCTCCCCACCTCGATGAAGGCGATGATGGGGACGATGGGTGTGAGGGTTATGTGAATTGGAATTGGGAAGATGGCAGTGATTTCTCTCCCATCATTCACCCGTTCACTGAGCAGGGGTGCGCTGGCTGCACGGCTCCTGGGATTGACCGTGGTTCCACCAGGCTGGATTTTTTCCACCTGTTCTTCGGTGAGGGTTTTGTGGAGCAGATTGTGGAACAAACCAACTGTTTTGCTAGCAGCCAGCACCGTGAGAGTGAACGACTGGGCACGAGGAGCAGGCATTCGATCATGCACGATTACCTTGTCTCCCTGGCGGAGATGTTTTTATTTTTTCCCTTGGTACTTCTGATGGGTATTTTACGTAAAAACAGAATTCCATCTCACTGGACAACGGACCCTCTTGCAGACACCTATATTTGGCAAGATCATGAGCCGAAATCAGTTTCAGCAAATTCTAGGCCGGCTCCACTTTTACGATGCTGATGATCCTGCCAATGCAAATGACGCTGATAAGATGAGGCGAATTAGGTTGTTTTTTGATCACCTACGGCAAACATTCCATTCCTCATTTTATCCCTATAGAGACCTTGTCATAGACGAGAGTCTCGTGTTGTGGAGAGGCAATACTTCCTTTCGCCAGTACATATCCAGCAAAAGGCACCGTTTTGGATTCAAGATCTTTGTTATGTGTGACTGTAGTACTGGGTATGTCAAGACATAGTCTTGTACACCAGTGCACAGACATACATAATACTATAGAAGATCGGAGTATTGGACTGTCTGGACCAGTGTTAAAGACAATGATTGAAGAGTACCTTCAATGTGGTCATGTCCTCTACCTGGATAACTGGTAAACTAGCCCTCTTCTTGCTCGTTATCTACACCTGCATGAATGGGACTCTGTGGTACTGTCAGGGTGAACTGGCGTCACATGGTCAAGGTGGGGCAGAAACTAGAAAATAATGAGATGGTCATCTTCAAGGCTAACAACATGCTAGCTACAGTGTGGAACCACAACAGAGAAGTCTTCCTCTTGTCCATGATTCAGCTCCCATTGATGCACCATACAGAGTCCGTGGATTACCGCAGCGAGAGGAGGCGCCGCATATGGAAACGTGAGTGTGTGCTGGATTATAACAACAACATGCAGCTTGTGGACCAGTCAGACTCCTTGATATCCACTGTCGAGTGTGCCAGGACCACGATGAAGTGGTACAAGAAGCTCTTCTTTCACCTGCTGGATATAACTGCCCTCAATTGCCACCACCCGCACACCATGACAACAGGAGTGCAGGAAACCTTTAACCCGCCCAATCCCGACATTTTCTGAGCTTTGGTCTGCCCCAGTCCCGGCTTTTTTGGATTTTTTTTTTTTTTTGCTCAAACATTCGCTTTTGGTCAGAAACTAAGGAAAATCACAAAGAAAGGTGTCCCTTGGGTCCATAAATGGCTTACCTGGAGCACGTAAGTTTGACAGGTACTGCCATGCTCTATGAGCAGTCTTTTCGCCGTACGTTTTCTATGGTGGCACGGGTACTCTGAACTGATGCAGTATACGTTTATAATCATGTATTCATATGTTGGAAATATGTATACCACAAGTATATTGGGTTTTATACAGAAAAAAATGAGAAATAACGTATGTACCATTGTGCGACCCTAGAGAAATCGGTCGATTATGTCACCGATGGATAACAAACATCGTTATTTCATCAGCTATTGTATTTTTTCATGTTCCAAATTACTTCCACAATAACATCATACCATTTTCAACTTTACATAATTGTTTGTACATATTTTGAGGCATTATGACAAGAATTAGCATAAAAGTAGCGCTTATTTACCAAGTGAGATCATTTTATTTCATGCTTTTTTCAACTCAGATTCTATTTTTTCACCTTTTAGATTACTTATAACATAATATATAACCCACTTACATGTTATACAATTTGTTTTATAGATGTACTTGCTGTACGAAAAGAACATAAGAATAGCACTTATTTACCAAGTGTCAACTTGGTTTTTCATGCTTTTTTCAACTCAGATTCTATTTTTTCACCTTTTTGATTACTTATAACATAACATATTACCCATTTACATGTTAGACAATTGCTTTTACAGAAGTACCTGCTTTATGAAAAGAATTAGCATAGAAGTAGCCCTAATTTACGTAGGTAAATCATGTCATGTCATTATTTTTTCACCTCTGAATTTATTTTCTCCCCCTTTATAGTATTTCTCACATTACATTCTGGCCTTTTCCATGTCAGACATTTGCTTTCACATTAGTACACGATTTACAGTAAGCCTTATCCTAATATATATATATATATATATATATATAGAGAGAGAGAGAGAGAGAGAGAGAGAGAGGTGGGATGGTGGTCCACTGGGAGACAGCTTATCCCATAATTGGTGGCTAAATTAGGAGCCACTGGAGAATTTTCCACTTATCTTACACCGTGAACAGAATTCTTCCTAGCGCTTATTTACCTACTGAATGGATGTTGTGTGACTTTCAACTTAGACTATTTTTCAACTTACATACTAACTTTACAGTAACTATACAATTGTTTTTATAGATGTACATGCTTTACGAAAAGAATGAGCATAGCAATAGCGTAACCAGGTGAGTTTAGATCACTCGAAATCTAATTATTCACCTTTTATAATACTTCAAATATAACATATTACCCCTTTTCATGTTATACAATTGCTTTTATAGATGTACATGCTTTACGAAAAGAATGAGCATAGCAATAGCGTAACCACGTGAGTTCAGGTCACTTGAAATCTAATTATTTACCTTTTATAATACTTTCAGTATAACATATTACCCCTTTACACGTTATACAATTGTTTTTATGGATGTACATGCTTTACGAAAAGAATGAGCATAGCAATAGCGCTACCACGTGACTTCAGGTACCGTCATTATTTTTTCAACTCAAAATCTAATTATTCACCTTTTATAATACTTTGAATATAACATATTACCCCTTTACATGTTAGACAAGTGCTTTCACCTTCTGCTAACTCACACTACGCCTAACACGAACACCACGTGGACGTGTTGGCTCCCCCACACCACTCTCGCTTTCACGAATCTGTCTGCACTCTCCCACCCCAACACTTTCACTTTCTACTGCCCTAACCATCCCCACACCACTACTTCCTGCCACAGAACACATAGAAGGAACATACCTGTGGAACAGTCGCGATGTGCCGTCTGTCCCAGTCCCACGTGGCGATATCTTTTCCTTCCCCAGCCAGGAAAATACGCCACCATGTACTGCTTCTTCGTCCTCGTCCTCGTCCTCGTCCTCATCTGATGGTAGATGTTGCTGCCTAGATGCAGCACGTGGTGCAGGCTGGCCGTCCCCTGCCCTCCTATATGTAATATATTTGACTTTCCTTGGGGAAGGGACCTCCTCATCACTGCTGCTGGTAACCTCCTCAGGCTGCACATAATCGTCATCGAAGGTGTCGTTGTCCACTGGGGAATCACTATCCCCTGTAAAGGTATCCAGGGCGACTTGTATCTCCTCGTCTGACAACCCACGATGCGCCATGTCTGACCTGGGTGACCGCTGACAGGTAAGTGGAGGATCACAGGGTCTGGTGGGGTTAATCTGGGTCTAAGGGAGTATCCGCCTGGCGGCGAGTAGGTGAGGCTTGCGTAGGAGGGCGAAACAAAAATCAGGCGCGATTTTTGAAAAATGTGAAAATTATGCAACTTGCAATGTTGCCGCGTTAATTCATGTCACAGGGACATGAGTGCATATCATGTGCGGATGTTAATTCACGTCGCCGGGATGGCGCGGGTTAAAGGGTTTGTGAGGGAACTTAGCCGTGGGATTATAGCCTAGTATGCAGTTGAGAGGATCCAACAATGCACACGCACTGCCGCTATTGCCCAAACTCCCCTGGGAATTTATGCCCGCCATTTTCCCACTCCTATACCTCCCCAGCCAAATAGACCTAGGTCCCAACGCAGGTGTCATGTGTGTGGTAAATCCCGTGTGAGACCTACCACTCAGAGAATAGACACCTGCTATGAGTGCGTTGATTGTAACGTGGGTCTCTGCATTCACCCATGTTTCAGTGAATATAACACCTTGATGCAGTACTAATATGGTGTGAATGCGATATGATGCTCATACTCAGGGGAAAATGCAACATACAGATGCTCAGTGTAAATATAAGGCCCATAAATATGTAAATGGTAATATAAAATGGAAACGGGTGTAATGTAAGTGGAAAATTGTTATCGAAGTGCATAAATATATTCTAAGTTGAAACATTCCTAGCGAGCGTATATAGATGCGATATTCTGACACTCAGTGTAATAGAAAAGGCCTGTAAATATGTAAATAGTAGTATAAAGTGGAAACAGGTGTAATGTAAGTGGAAAATTATTATATAAGTGTGTAAATATAATGTAAGTCAAAACATTCCTAGCGAGTGTATATAGATGCTATATTCTGTCGCTCAGTGTAATAAATAAGGCCCGTAAATATGTAAATAGTAGTATAAAGTGGAAACGGGTGTAATGTAAGTGGGGAAGTATATTGGAAGTGAAGAAATAAAATATAAGTTGAAACACAAGTGGTAGCAAGTGTGCTTGCTATGTGAATATGCGCTAGCATTTCACTAAATATCCTCGTAAGGAATGTAAACAAGTGAAAACATTTACATTGGTTGAAAATTGGTATAATGTCATGGAAACTATAATATGAAAGTAAAAGAAAATGTAATGTATATTGAGAGAGGAGTCATAGCGAGTGCGCTGAGTAGGCAGATATGTGCAATAATTATACTAAATATCATCGTAATGAATGTAAACAGCTGAAAACATTTACATAAAGTCAAAAATGGTAAGATGTCATTGAAACAGTACTATGCAAGTAGAAAAAAATGATATGTTTCCTGAAACAAGAAACTTAGCAACTAGCGTGTAACCAAAATGACCAAACTCGCTATGCTCGCGCAATGGAACAATGCTTATTTTTCCTATGTATCTCATTGAAAACCATTATTCTGTTGTTGTGATTGTTTATTAGTTCCAAATCAATAAATGTGGATGTGTTGTTTGTTGTTTCTCCCAAAATTACCTACCATAGAAAACGTGAGAGCCTGACACGTCAGTGACAGAATACAATACCTGATGCGGGGAGGCTCACCTGTTCTGACCATTTATGGACCCCGGTAAGCCCTTTCTTGGTGATTTTCCTTTCTTTTTCAACAAAAGCGGAGGTTTTAGCCCCCCCCAAAAAAAAAAATCCAAAATAGCTCGGGATTGGGGGGTATCGGAGGGTGGAAATTGGTTAGAAAGTGACGGGTTAAACTGATCCCTGTCATCCTCAACCCACAGTGCTTGTAGGTGAGTCATCAGGAGTGGATCATTTCAACTCAGAACGTGACTAAACAGTATAGGCTACTACAATCTACTGCACTATGAGCCCCCACAAACTCCTGAAGGTTGCTAGTGTTTGCTGGATCACTAAACAGCGTGTGGTCACCACCCACTCAGAGCTGGTGTACCTTCCTTTAATAAAATTCCTATCGGGATTATTACTTATGCGTAAAGCATTATATCAGTATCATATTCATCTCAGATATTTTACTGATGCTCTAAATGAGATGTAAGCTGAAAAGTTCTTTATGGAGTTTACTAAAAGCCATGAAAGCTCATTGTGTGTGTTTGCATTCAGCACTTTTTTAACAAGTGTTATGAATCTCAGTTGTTGGAAAATCATACCATACAGTACTGTTTCCAAAGATCGCAATCTTTCACATGTCAAATCATGACATTATTCTATGGCCGAAATCACATGGGACCGAGAGCAACGACCCGAATTTTTAAAGGCATGGTATTCTCCTTGCTTGAAAGAAACGTCTCAGTTCTACTGCAGTCCATTTTTTCACATCTGCTAAAGCACATTCAACTATGATTCACACCAAAGTTATCTTGATGTGAGTCACTCTAGGTGTATAAACATCATCAGCGCTGCCCTGGGTCCCTGGCGGTGGGAACACAGACTATGCGGCACTACCTATGAGAAAGCCCCTCCACATGGTAGAGCTCAGTGGGTTCATACGATCGTCAATTGTTTATCTTTTGTCAGGACATACCGTCCTGAGTGTACAAAGTTTCAACTTTCTCGCCATACCTAGGGACTGTTGCAAGGTAGACTAATAAGATCACTTCAGAATCCTGTTACTTGCACTTTTGAGTAAATCCAAGTAGCTCTTCTATTTGCTTGTTTCCTACAGTAAAATAATGCTGTTTTGGCTTTGATTTTTATTGAATAATTGGTATTTTTAATGAGGCACGTACCCTGAGTTCTTAAATTTAAGGTTTCATATATTCTTTGTGTTCTCTTGGACTCCAGAACCAAGTCCTGCAATCTGTTTGTTTATTTAGTATTCACGATTATCACGAATTATATAATGGTTGGTTGTAGAACATTTCAGTTATATTAAGGGTAATGAGACAGACCAACTAGTCTTCAGTATCATTGGAGTAAAATTTAATTGAGCTCCTGTAGTCGCTACAGTGCAACATGCAACACTTGCTTCATTACTGTTTAACACGATGCTAATAATCCTTTCTAGCATGTATGAAAATGCCGTAATGAAGAACACACTTTTATAACTGAATGCAGTGCACCCAACCCCTGAAGATGGCATTAATAACAACATACAACTGTAGCAACATTTTTGAAATTTTACAATTTACATAATTTAAATTTGCTCAAATTCACCTGCAATTGCATTATTTGGTGCTACGGCTAAAAAAAAATTCGGGGGGAGAATGCCCCCGGACTCCCCTAGTAGGGCTGGTTCGCTTCGTCTTGTTTTCAAGTCCTGGTTACGGCTGTGTTATATTTACTGTACTGTGTAGTTTTGTCGGGACAACAAAAGGACTAGGGAGGGATAGTGTTAAGAAGGTGGATTGGGTAGTTAGGTAGTCCTGAAGTTTCTCAACGTTTCCCATACAGTAGTTCCGGTACAGGGTAAACTATGCTGGTTAAACTATATAATTTAAAGAATAATAATAAATAAATTACAGTGTTAAGCAATGTACGAAAACTCTTGCAGATTTGGGGTATCGTTGAGTTGGCAACTGTTGTTCTCGTGGAATGTAGAAGTTTCTAGAGTAATGCAAGCTTACAAGCAGTTCAGTCGGTTTTCAGCTCAGTTTGAGTGTAGTGCAATGTCAGTGCAGCGCTGCTGGGAAGCATTAAGTGTAATATTATTGCAATTGGTGACGAATATCTTTGGTACTTGTGAAAATAGTGAAGTGTTATTGACAAACAGTGAAGTGTTATTGTAGTTAGTAAAGTTTGTATAGCTCCAGTGCTTGTGAAAACAGCGAATTTAGAAAGCATAGGTGTAATTACTTGGAAAATAAAGACAGTGAACTTTAAAAGCTAGTGTTTATTTACGACACCTGAGCTGATCTTGTGTACTGTACACATAAAGGCTGACCATAGGAAGAACAACTCACTGGGGAACGTCCTTTCTGTTCTGTATGACTACTGTTGGAGCCTGTGGCAGTGTGGGACGGGGACGTAATAATAATAATAATAATAATAATAATAATAATAATAATATATATATATATATCTATATATATATATATATATATATATATATATATATATATATATATATATATATATGTGTGTGTGTGTGTGTGTGTACGCTGATATCAACAAGGAAAGAGACACGATTTATTCCGATCGTTTTCGTGTATTCACATCTTCAGGGAGAGCCTGAAGATGTGAATACACGAAAGCGCTCGGGATACATCGTGCTTCCTTTTCCTTGTCGATATATATATATATATATATATATATATATATATATATATATATATATATATATATATATGTGTGTGTGTGTGTGTGTGTGTGTGTTTTGTGAGAACTTGCAGGAAAATAGAAGGCTGAGAAGCATCAAGCTTTCGTCTGTATTTCAAGACATCTTCAGGTTTCACCCTGAAGATGTCTAGAAATATTGACGAAAGCTTGGTGATCTTCTGCCTTTTATTTTCCCACGAGTTTTCACAACATATTTGTCTCCAATTGCTCATGTGATACTGTTTTCATATATGTGTGTACGTATATCTGCCTATCTATCTATCTATCTATCTATCTCTGTATCTATCTATCTATATATGTCTATCTATCTATCTATCTATATCTGTCTATCTATCTATCTATCTATATCTGTCTATCTATCTATATCTGTCTATCTATCTATCTATCTATCTATCTATATCTATCTATATATATATATATATATATATATATATATATATATATATATATATATATATACTGGGTGTTCCAAAAAGTCCCTCATTATTGTTTAAAATTTATTAATATTGCAATTACAAGGGGAACCAAATGATAATTTGGTTGCCGAGTTTACGATTCATGAGAATTTTGGTGGCATGAAACTTGGCTTCATAAGTCTACTGGAAAGTCACTGGTACACCTCAATGTTGGCACCGCCTTTTTCGAAACAAGTGAGCCACCGTTTTACGCATTCTTGGCCGACATCGGACAACATTTCGGGAGTAACAGAAGTACACACATTCCTGATCCGTTCTTCTAGTGTGGGGAGGTCTCGTGGCTTTTGTGGCGTACACTTTGCTCTTTATGTAGCCCCACAAAAAGAAGTCGCATGGTATAAGATCCGGCGAGCGAGCAGCCCATTCGATGGGACCACGGCAACCAGTCCACCGATCTGGGAACTGCTCATTCAGAAATAAGCGAACCTCACACGAGTAATGAGCAAGGGCACCGCCTTGCTGGAAAATGACTGCTTGCATGTCGGCTATAGCCGACAGTTGGGGGGTGTAGAACTCCTGAAGGATACGAAGGTAATTGTCTCCATTGATGTTCACAGAATTTCCATCTTTATCCCGGAAGAAAAACAGACCAATCAGCCCAGCTGAGGAGATGGTACACCAGACGACCAATTTTGGTGTGTCCCTTTCATGTTCATGGATTTCCACAAGATTGTGAGTTCCCCAGATGCGGATGTTGTGCCGATTGATGCAACCAGAAAGGTGAAATAGAGCTTCGTCACTGAACCACATGTGCTCCAGGTTCGATGGGTCTCTTCCATAGTAATGCAGCAGTGTCTCACACATCTCCACCCGGTAATTGTAATCTTGAGGTTCTAGCACCTGAACCACCTGGATCTTGTATGGATACAGCTTGACATCACACTGCAAAATCCACTGGATAGATGTCACGCTGATGTTCAGTTTCGTAGCTGCTTCCCGAATGGACTTTCCTTGACTCTAAGCACAAGCCTTGTAGACAGTTTTGACATTCTCCTCACTCCACCAACTTCGAGGTCTTCCTGATCAGGGTTTGCCCTTAAATGATCCGGTCTCCATAAACTTCCGGTGGATGGCAACATGGTGTTCCTATCCGGTGCATAATGCTGTCCATAGACTGCCTGGAATCGTCGCTGCACTTCAACCACAGATTGGAAAACCTCCTGCCATGCAGGAATTTTACACCTCTGCTCTAGAGTCAGCATGGTAACAGAAGAAAACTATGCCAAACTTCATATGTAGACTCAAAAAAATTCTCAGCTACTGAGTAAGAGTTTACCACAAGATGAACGTCGTTGGTCGATTAAAAGCAAAGAAAATTGAAAATCAAACTAGTGAGAGACTTTTGAAACACCCTATATATATATGGCTCAGTGGGTTAGAGCGCTCTGCTCTGACCGAAGGGTCGGAGGATCGAGTCCACCCAAGGGTCATTGGTAGACATCGGGAAGTGGATCCGGTCATAAAATGCTACATGCTCCAGTCCAAAAGTCCTCTACCCAGGGGCAACACCTTAGCCTTTTGGGGATACCTGGCGTAAAACCAAATTATTATATATATACTGTATATATATATATATATATATATGAAAATTGAAAATCAAATTAGTGAGAGACTTTTGAAATACTGTATAAATATATATATATATATATATATATATATATATATATATATATATGAAATGCAAGGAAGAAGGAACCAAAGGCCAGGAGCCCATAAATCATTCCTTCCAAGAAAGAAACAAAATCAATACAACAGAGAGCCAAATTCAGAATCCATCCATATCGAGTTGCCTGGACACACTGTGTTCGAAAGACTGAAGATCTTATAGACAGAGGGAGACAATTCCAGAGTTGTCATGTTGCATAAATGAAGAACGGGAAGTAACGGATAACTCTTGCATCAGAGAGTTGGACAGAATAGGGATGAGAGTTTGTTGCCAGCTGGGTGCTACACGCCCACTGTAGAGGAGGGATACAACAGACAATTCATTGCAGTAGCGACAGATAAGAGATAAAGATGCAACAGTGCAGTAAAGAGACAGAGGTTCAAGGGAGCCAGTAAGAGAAGGAGAGTTAACCCGCAGCGTGTCAGTGCCGATTTAAAACGGTCTGACATGATTCCACGGCCAGTGCCAGTGCCGTTTTAAATCTGTTTAAAATAAAAAACTTCACTGTGACTGCATTTTTCAAGATTCGCTGGTAAAAATTGGCAGGCATGTAAGGTAACTGCTCTTCTACCATCCCCCAGGCTGTCAAGGCCATACACTCACTTGCTTCCCCCCTCACGCTCACTCAGCCTCACTCTGCCTGTGTGCCTCACCCAGTGCTGTACGTAGTGAAGGCGTTTTGTCATTATTTTCATGTAAGTGTAAGTTGTAAATATTTTCTTGTAAGTGTAAGGACTATATAGTGAAGTCAAGTTGTAAATACCATCTTGTAAAGTGCCAGGACTGTAAGTAATGAAGTCAGGTTGTACCTATCTTCAAGTAAGTGTAAGATAATGTATTCACAGTGAGAAAGACATGCAAATTGTGATAAATGCTGAAGTAATAAGTAATCAGAAAAGTGTACTGAACATTGCTATACCTTCCCAGCATAAATACCTGAGTATACCTTACATAGCAAACGGCTTTCTTTCATGTACGTGGTGAGCGTGAGACAGTGGCTATACCTGTACACGAGTATGCTGGACTTAAATAAGCTCATTTCCGAGCCTCGGTGAGCATTTTAATGGTGAAATTCATTGATTCCACATCAAAATCTATCATTCTAGCCAAAAAAAAAAAAGGTCAAAAAATGGCCAGCACTTGGGTGACCCACAGGGATAAAAGTAGCCAGCATGCGGCGGGTTAGTAAAACGAAAGGACTTGATTCCACATTGTTGAGAACAGCTGTATATGGGGAGACTTCCCACACATGAGAGTTGCACTCTACACAGGGTCGAATATCACCTCTGCATAAAGTCAACAACTGTGCAGAGGCAACGAAGGTATGGAGTCAGCTTTGCAAACCTAATGTCTTGGAAGCAGATTTTACAAGAAATATAATATGCCTTGCCAAGATAAATACCGAGATAATGAAACCCCCAATATGTTCAAGGATGATGAACGATTGAGCGGATATTATTAAACATTGGTGGGTACTCCTGTGGAAGATTTTGTCAGGTTGATAGGTGTAAGAACTGAGTCTTTGATGCATTAAAAACAACAAGATTCCTTTTACTCCAGTCAGAGATAGGAGCCATGCCAGACTTTAGGTGAGCCATAGCCTCATCCCTTGACTGTTGAAGTAACTGCTGAGATGGACATTGCGAGAACCTAATGGAAAGGCAAAGTTTGGAATCATTGGTGGATGAGTGGATGGGGTTAAATGTACAGCTTAGAAGGTCATTGATGAATAAATGGAAGAGAATTGGTGATAGGAGAGAGCTCTGAGGATCACTCTTCTTCATAGATGTAGAAGAATGATGGCCGTCTACAACAGCAGCTATAAAAAGACCAGAAAGGAAGATATAGATGAAGGCACAGAGAGGGGCATAGAAACCATAAGACGGCAGTTTGGAAATTAAAAATTTATGCCAAACTCAATCGAAAGCCTTTGAGATGTCAAGTGCAATGGCAAAGCTTTCACCAAAGTCCCGAAATGAGGATGACCAGGAACCTGGAATGTAGGTAAGAAGATCGCCAGTGGAGCGTCCCTGACGTAACTCATGCTGACGAACAGAAGGGTTGTAATAAAAAGATGTTTTACTTACTTTCTGTTAAGAACAGACTCGAAAACTTTTGAGACAGGATGATATAGCAAAGGGCGATTGTTAGGGAGAGGGGAATGGTCACCCTTCTTTGGGACAGGCTGAATGAAAGCAAACTTACAGGAAGAAGGAAAGGTACAAGTTAGACAAAAGTGAAAGAGTTTACTCAGACAGTTTTTTTTTTCTTTTATGTGCTCCACTCTGGGTACAGGCTTCTCAGCCTGCTCCCAAGGCCCAGTAGTCCTCCTACATATCGTACACCTCTACATGTCACCACTTCGGCGCTAACGCCCACCGTCCATATTGAATACATGCTAGGGCTGTCTAATACAGGACTGATGTATTGGTATTAGTGGAGGTATTATTAAGACACATCAGCGGGTCTTCTGGTAGATCGGTAAAGTCTGCCGTAATGAAATTCAAATCCTTAAACTGTTCCCTGCACCAGCGGAGATTTGAACCTGGGTCCGGTAATGACTGCAAGCCACCTCTTTACCGATTGAGCAGTTCATGAGGACAACAGAAGGGACCCCATCAGGGCCATATGCCTCGGTAGTATTTAGGCCAGTGATGCCAGAAATTACATCGCCTTAAGGAATGTTAATGTCAGCAATGAGGAAGTCGGAATGGGGAAGTGATGGAGGAACAGCACCCGAATCATCTAAGTTGGAATTGGAGGAGAAAGTCTAAATGAAGAGATCTGCTTTATCAATAGAATAGCTACAAAACCAGCAGAGTGGAAAAGAAGAGGGAAGGATAATGAGGTAAAGCTGTTAGAAAGGTTTTTGGCAAGGTGCCAGAAGGAGCAGGAAGATTTTGATTTGGAGAGGTGAGAGCAATCAGTACAGATGAAATTAATTTTAGCAGGTCAAAGAATAGACTTAGCATGATTCCTAGAATCATAAAAAAGATGTATTTCAGGGATGGGTTGGCTCCGGTACCCTTTGTAGGCCCTCTTCCTGTTGTGGACAGCATTAGAACAAGCTTGATTAAACCAAGGCTTTGTTTCATTAGCCAAGAGATGTGAGAAAGGATTGTAGGCTTCCATGCCTGAGAGAATATCCTCTGTAATGTGCAAGGCATACTCAGATGGCTTCCGGCCATGGAAGCAATAATCATTCCAGGGAAAATAAAAAAATTACTGCCTGAGGATCTCCCAATCAGCAGCTCCAAAGTTCCACAACTGATGTTTCTTTGGAGGATCGACAAGCCATATTGGAGCGATAGGACACGTTAAGGTAATAAGCTTGTGATTGGAGGAGCCCAACGGAGAGGAAAGATTAACATTGTAAGCAGACGGAATAAGTTGTATGTAAGAGGTCAAGTATGTTTGAACTCTCCCAAAGGCGGTCAGGGATACGGGTAGGTTGTTGTACAAGTTGCACTAGAGAATTAAAGATAGAAAAGATGTAGACTTGTTCACCAGGTGGATCAATGAAAGGAGAGGAGAGCCAAAGATGGTGGTGAACATTGAAGTCTCCTAGAATGGTGATGTCACGGAAACGAGTAATGGATAAGATGTGTTCCATCATGGAAGTATGGTAGTCGAAGAATTTTTCATAACCAGTATAATTATGGGATAAGGAAACAGCACAGATATATTTAGTCAGAGAATGACAGGAAAGCTGAAGCCAGGGAGTAGAGAATTCAGGAGAATCAAGTTCCAGAACACGTGAGCAAGATAAGTTGTTGCGTACTTATACACAACAGCCACCTTTGGCTTAGAAATGAGTATAGAGAAAGTAGGAGGATACAGAGAAGGATTTGCTATCAGTTGCCTCAGACAGCTGAGTCTCAGTTAAGAAGAGAAGGTGAGGTTTAGAGGAGCAGAGGTGATGCTCAACAGAAAAAGTTAGAGGAAAGGCCGCAAATGTTGCAGAAGTGAAGAAGTCAGACAGTGGTTCCAGGCAGGGGTGCAGCCAGAAATATAATTCGGGTGGGGCCACAATGACTAACCATGAGAAATATAAAAACAAAATGCATTTCACCATTTGGGTTGATGTATGACAAAATCACCCATCTTGCTGTTTTTTTTTATTACCTCAAAATACTAAAAAAAACGTAGCTTCAAACTATCACATACTTCCGAACAGGTTAAACAAGGAGCCATCCGATGCCAGTCAAGGTACGATGACGAGCCATATCTGAGAATGCATGTACCCAATTTATCAATTTGAAGTTCGTTTAGTTTTCGTTTCATCTTTAAAGGCTCCAGCATGCTTGATCCGTCTGCCTTAGTCACCTAATGGCGGCTCTCCATGCTGCTTGGCCTCTGGCAGCTTCCCTGTTCAGTCCCTTATCCCTGAGGTCACACCCAGTGACCTTGTCCCAGGTCCTTTTCGGTCAACCTCTTGCAGCCCTACCCCTAACACGAGCCCTTATCAGTTTCGGCACCCCATTATTATGCCCCATCCTCTCCACATGCCCAAACCATCTCAGTCTACCCCTCCTCATCGCAACATCAATGCAGTCCATTCCCATCCTACCCCACAACTTTTCCATCATAAACCTAGCCCCCACCCCCCCATGCCTCGCACTTAAGGACGCACTGCACTATACATATGTTGTAGTTAAGAGTTCCACTAAGTTGCCTGTAGCTGTTTATGCTGAAAAATTCACCGAGAAATATGCTTTTATAATCATGAAAGGCTTTGTCCACCTCTTGCATCGTAAAAGGTAGAGTTCCTGGTAATAAGAGAGGTCCACCAATGATATACTGCCGATAATCATCATCAATATACAGTATATCATCACAAACTGACCAGTTACATTTCTCAGTTCCTCTTCCTTCCAAAAATTTCATTGTACAAATCTTTTTCCCTGCTATTAACACTATACCAATATATACTTTTTTGTCATAGTCCACATCACAGTATTTTCTCTCTTTAGGGCATGCACGCAACCTGAAAATGAGAAATATCTAATTGTTGACACCCAAAGCCACCATAAATACAGCAAACTATAAAATATAGTAGTATATAATGCATGAAAAGTAGGTTTTTCCTTGCGAGAATCACAAATGAAATTGTTGTCCCAACTCACCCTGGGTAAAAAAAAAAAAAAAAGTGGGCGAGTCAGGACAATTGTCTATTAATCCTTCAGCACTGCTCTGCTGTAATAATGCATTTTCTGGATAAATTACAAAAAACTATAACAATTGAAGATTTCACCCACCAAAAAGTTGACCTTTAGCTCTAAAGCTGACTGTGCGAGAGGAAAATTGGCAAAATATGTGTATTTTCAAAAATGAATATCTACAAAGGTCAAAATGCTACCCTTTCATATTTGCGCATTTTTCATACATTATTCGTGGTTCTATGGACAACTAAAATTAACATTTGTAAACTTGTGGCAGGGCTATTGCATGGGCACCATAAAATGGAAATGTCCTGGCATTTGACATTGCAGTGCCCATTGTTCCAACTCATTCCATGTCCCGCACTGTCCCAACTCACCACACTCAACGCTGATGTCTATGAAAATCCACCGTCAGTTTATTACTTCACTTAGTTCAGTGATGATTAGTTTACTTTAGTGATAGTTGCCAGACAGGGGACAGGTAGCTAAAGCTAGAATTATATCACAAGGGAAATCTTAAGCAATCATTGGCTTCCAGTTTCTGTGTGCACCTACACTTATGTAGAGCTCCTGTCATGACATTATCATTTATTATTACTGGCAGTACTAATATCCTGTACAGCGTAATGCGTTTACTAAACATAAACTGACCTTTTAGAACTTGAGCTCATGAAGTCCAATATACTTGATTGCTGTGGCTGCTTCCGTTTCATAATAAAGTGATCCAGGGAAACCTATGGAATACATCTGTTCACTTCTTGTCACAATACAGCGTGCAAGTAGTGTAATTAACAAGTTGCATGGACTGGTCACTGGTGCAACATGATCTGATGTGAGTTGACTGATGACTGATAGTGCAGGCGAGTGATGACTGATGAGTGACACTCAGCTGATGGCCGGCAAACGTTGCACGCGATAGTTTATTTTTCTTGCCAGTTCTGCCACATGTAGGCCTACATTCCCACAGGTACTCCTAAGTAGCTAATTAAATGTACCTATTAGTAGCGGAGTTTCCCGTTTTGAAGATAATGTGTCATAAGATACATTTAATAAATGAAATTTTCGCAGAACGACACACGTTTCTTGCTTCCTTTCCTGCCTCCTCTCCTCACCACACCTAAAGTAAAGTAAGTCTTAAAAAGTATCTGTACACGGGACTTTTTACTCAAAATCGCATATAATTTCAGTTCTCCAAATACGTGACATATCGAGTATTCCACCGTGGATTAAACAAGTATTCAACATTGAAGACTCGCAGTCTATTCTCTAACACACAGAAATTTCGGGGGAGGCCCGGTCCCCCGTGGCCCCGCTCCCTGGCTGCGCCATTGGTTCAAGGCAACTTGTACACAAACAAACACACACACACACACACACACACACACACACACACACACACACATCGGACTATATGAGTTCTCAGCTCCCTTCTGGAAGGGTAAAAGCTGACAATCACGACAATCAAGTGATCCTGACCAACCCGGTGAATTACACACATATATGAGCCTCGTGGCCCTATGAGGCTGCTCATCACTTCCAAATTAGAGCCGTCTCTTAACAACAACTCTCTTTGGAGCTAGGTCTTTGTGGCCATATTGGGCTGTAAATGGGAGCCGTTTCTGAACAGCTATGACCACCACCATCATCACTGCAGCTACCATCATCATGACCATAACCAACATCACAATTACCAGCACTACCATCACAACTACCACCACCACAACTGCCACAGCTATCATGAACAAAGTTGCCACCACGACCAACACAATCATCATAGCTTCCGCCACCGTCAAAACAGGTACCATCACCATCATCAAGGCTTCTGTCACCATCACCACCCCCACCACAGTTGCCACCACCACCACCATCATCACAGCTACCACCACCACTACTACAACAGCTACATCATTATCATCACCACTTCTACCACCACCTCCACCTCTGCTGCAGTTGCCACCACCACCATCATCACACCTAACACCACCACTACTACAACACCTTTAACCACAACCACCACCACCAGTGTTACCACCATTTACTACTGAATAAAATCGCCTGTTTTTAGCATCATTTCAGTACTGGTAATATTTTGATTGTTGATTGCCTCTTCCCTCTCCCCCCTCTCTCTATCTCTCTTTCTATCTGCAAAGACGTATAAAACTCCAGACGGAAACGCTCCGTCGCCTCTTCTACATGCGTGCAACGTAACGACCATTGGGACATTATTAGGGGACATAATGGAATAAATAAAAAAGGAAAAACTAAATATCAAACGACATGAATTAAGACAGGCCCATCCGGAATCCAGTTCAAACCATCATGCCAAAATTTATCAAAATCCTGTTTCCAGTTTTGGCAGCAATTAAATTATCAAACACTCCAGATGCCACATTGATGACCCAATCAGGGTTCATTTGGTGATTCCAATAACTGTTTTCTATCAGGATACCTGTGCTCTGTGTGCCTTGGGTTACGGTGCATCACTTTCGTTTGGGTGAATGTAAACCCAATGCAAGTCAGACGACCGCTGTTTCAGATGGAAAAACAATCAACTGGAGACAGGGAAGTGGTCTGTGCTGTGTTATATGGAGCACTTTCCAAGATTTTTGAAGGCCATCGAAAAATTCAAGAACAATGACTCTCTGCAAATAACTACAGCTTAAAAGTTACGCCTTAGAAATTATGAACAAATGTGATTATAAGGAAAAAAAGTGTGAGAACTGATTCCAAATAACAAGACATACTGTGAAGTAGAAAACCATCCCATTGAAAAGCAGGGTAGAAAATTCCATAAAGAAACTAGAAAGCTCTCAGAGAGCTCATGCCTCCGCCAATGCCATTGTCATTACAAATGATCCGGATTCAGATCCGCCCCCAAATGTAATAAATTCTTTCGTTGTCCATGGTCCATCTTTCTACAAAATTTCATTGAAATTCATTGGGAACATTGGAGATATTGAGCCGGATACTCCTGATCTGGATCCAGTCCCTCCCCCAAATTTAATCATTTCTTCCTTGGCCCATGGCCCACCCTTCCACAAATTTGTTTCAAAATCCGTCCATAACTTTTTGAGCTATCCCGGATCCAGATTCGTGGATATAGGATCCGGATCCGAATCCGTCCCAAAATTTTGCCTGGTTCTTTCTTGGTCCGTGGCCCACCTTTCCACAAAACTTCATTTAAATTCATTAAGAACTTTTGAAGGTACTGTGCGGGATACTGCTGATTCGGATCCGGATCTGCAGTATCCCTCCCAAAATTTAATCAATTCTTCCTTCGCCTATGGCCCACCCTTGAACAAAATTTCATCAAAATCCTTTCATAACTTTTTGAGTAATCCTGCTGACAAGCAAACAAACAAACTCGTAGTAAAACATGACCTCCTTAGCGGAGAAAATTTAAAAAAAAAATCTTGAAAGGTAGAGGGAATCTCATCAGTTTCCAGTGCAAAACCCATCAACACCTGTTAGCTTTCCTGCCAAGTTTTGGGGGTAACAATACTGAATGTATTATACTAATAAGGTTGGGTGTAGGTAATTTTGGTAGGTTGGGGGGCTCATCAATAACTCACTCCATGTACACCCTATAAAAAAAGAATCGGGACCCTTACTGCACGATACAGTATGCCACACCGCACGAAGGAATTTGAAGCCCCAACTGAGTTCTGGTGCGTATCAGTGGTCATTGCGAGACGCATCAGCTCGTGGGGTCCCGATTCTTTTTTTTATAGGGTGTACAGTAGTGGTGCTCTCGGGTGTCTGTTCTTTCTTCTCCTCCATCCTTCCTTCCATCCATCTTCTTCTGTCTTTCTTTACTTCATTCTTTCCTCGTCTTTCTGCGTCTTTCTATTTCGCTATCATGGTCTTCCGTTAATTTTAGTATTTGCCCCAATTAATTACACTCCTCCACTTCAAGAACTTTTTCGCTTATACTTATTATGCTCTTTGGTGTATGTGGATTAAACATTACATTAGTTTTACCCTGGTACATCTTAACCTCTACTTTGACTTTCTCTGTTCAGGTCATTTAACATTTCTTGCTTTGACTCTGCTGTTTCTGAGGTTAGGACAATGTCATCCGCAAATCTTGAATGGTTTAGTTTTTCTCAATCTATGTTCACTCCTTTGTTCTCCCAGTCTATCTTTCTGAAATTACTTTCAAGGCATGCTGTAAATAATTTTGGTGAAATAGAATCTCCATGATGCACTCCCTTCTTAATCAATTTTTTTTCCGATTCTTTATGTAACTTATCTGTAACAGTTCCCTCTTTACATATGTTTTTGAACAGTTTTACAATGATCTCACTTACTCCTTGCTCTCGCAATGAATTTATAATTGCTATGTGCTTCACCGAGTCAAAAGCATTTCGTAATCAACAGAACCTAAGCACAGTGGTTTATTATATTCTGTAGTTTTCTCAATTAGCTGATTCATTGTGTGTAGATGATCAGTAGTCGAATATTCGCTTCGAAATCCTGCATGTTCACAAGTTGGTTTGCTTCCAGATTTGTTATCCTGCTCGTAAGGACTTTAGTGACAAGATTTTAAATGACTTAAGCTAATGGTCGATAGTTACTAAGGTCTTTTGAGTAGTCTTGTTTGTAAAGTAAAATAACTATTGCATAACACCATGTTTGGGGAGTTTTCTACTTTATATATATATATATATATATATATATATATATATATATATATATATGTATATATGTTTGTGTGTGTGTGTGTGTGTGTATGTATCTCACTATTTCTCCATGGCCATTAATCTCTCTCTCTCTCTCTCTCTCTCTCTCTCTCTCTCTCTCTCTCTCTCTCTCTCTCTCTCTCTCTCTCTCTCTCATGTTTGCCTGCTCCATCTTCATAATATAACACGAGGTTCATTTTCCACAGTCCTGAATAATTCCTGGCACGCTAACGTAGAGGCAGGTCACGCTCTCTCTCTCTCTCTCTCTCTCTCTCTCTCTCTCTCTCTCTCATTTACAAGGCGAGGAGAGATGAATTGGGTCGTATTAATGTGAGAGAGAGAGAGAGAGAGAGAGAGAGAGAGAGAGAGGAGGTTGACAGATAATAAAGTATAAGTAGGTATAAGCAGGGATGATAATTATAATAATAATAATAATAAT